>NC_039284.1:11925995-12151545 GCF_003368295.1 Carassius auratus
CAGCCCGGCAGCTTACTGTTTCCATGGCTCTGCAAGATGGATTAATCACACCATTTTAATGTGTTTATTTCCCCCTGTCCAGGAAGCACAGGACTTGTGTGGAGGAGGTGGGCCTGTTATAACTGGCTATGTGCTGTCTTTAATTGGCGTGAGAGGGGACATGCTGCGCCATGGCCCAGAGTGGGACGCACCCATAAAAGGTGCACTGCATAAGGGCACCTGGGCCCCAAGGTACACTTTCTCACACACACACACACACACCACACCTCTTCTACACCTAAATCTCATCCATTGATGTGCTAAATAAAAATCCCCCCAAAATAAGCACAGCAGTGGAATGTCATACCAACAAATGGCTGGAGGTCTGTTTCCAAGACAACAGCTAAGAATGCCCACAGAGCACATGTGAGAGAGCTCCCTATGAATAATTTCTACTTTTACTTCCTTTGAAGGAATTACAGTAAGGTCTACACCTTATACTAGCTTGAGTACACATCTGAAACACTGAAACAAACACATATGGACGTATAATCTAATCTAATGTAATCTAAAACTACAAGATGCACTATAAATGCACATGTTTACAAATAAATAAATAAATATATGTGGTGCTTTGTAGTTGTTCTGAGCACTGGTGTTCTGCGTGGATGCTTTTTGGCTAAGAGCAGTCAAAGGTGCACACCCTCACTTTTAAAACATGTTTTGTGAAGTCTGATCACTCTGAGTGCTAGTATTTCCCCTAAACAAACCACACAATTTTAGTAACCAAACACACGTTTGTGGCCATATCATAAATAATGGAGGAATAATTACTCAACTGAGTTTAATACTTGGGGTTGGGAAATAACCCATAAAGTTGCGATCAAAGTTATAGCACAGTGAATTTTCACCATCGAATTTCCAATAATTTCAATAGGAACCAAGTGAATGGGATTTGGTCATACTAACTGAAACTTCAGCTAAATTAAGGTTATGTAATAAAGGTTAATATGGCCACACTTTTATAGGTTACAAACCCCAGTAAGCAAGCTAAAGTGATGCTGAAATCTAGAAAGCTGAATCATAATAATGGAAAAAAAATTGGAAATAATTTTTAATTCCAGTTTGAAAAGCCCAGGGCAAAATCACAAATAAGTGTTTATTTCATTTTGATCTGTTCTTTTATTTGTTGAATTATTCACATAATACAAAGCATCTAATGACTTTTTCAGTATTTTGTTTGCAACTAGTTCACTGAACAAATATAAAATATAAAAACCTCTCGTTTGACAGTAAACAGCACCGTCTCCAACAGAAGTCCTGTTTTTGAGTCTCTAATGTCTCCTCACCACTCTGTGCTCTCAGGTCTGAACAACCCTGCTCTCTCCTTCTGCTCACGTCTGAACAAGGTAATTATACCTGCAGGTGTCTGATAGCTTTATTCATGGGACAATCCTTCCAGTTATCCTCTTTGATCATGGGGAGAAAAAGCACTTTTGGGCTGTCATCTTCATCTCCAAAGCATACTCTCTCGCTCATGCTACACTTGCTGATGATGAGAGAGACATCATTATGGCAGCTCAGGAGTCCAAGAATAATCTGAATCTGACTGGAAGCTTTTAGAGACACAGAAAGTGTCTAAACTCAGAAGTTGCAAAAATTTAATTTTAAATATTCAAGTATTTCCTGATTCAGTCTGTCTGACGACTGTAACATGAGTTGAAACCATCTTTTACTCATGTAATGTAGGTTAAAACCCACTTAATTATTCACAATCAGAATGTTTTGGCTAGTTGGACTTGGCAGATGGACCAATTTCCATTCCAGTTGCAAAATGTAGCTTGTCGTGAAAACGAACCCTGTAGAAACGAGGCAGAGAGTTAATCATCTCTTTTCTCGCAAGAGATATCAAAGCCTAAACAGGAAGTGATGAAATCAAGGACACAAAATACCTGCCCCCTGACAAACGTCCCAGAATTTATTTATTTTTATTTTGTGCAAAACAACAAACAAGCATTATCTGGAGTAAGTATTCATTGCTGCGACTAACTGACACAAACAGAATCCGCAGCTTCGCTTTTCAATCTCTCAGACAAGACTTACGTAATGTGTGTCACAAAAACACGCGCCCCACAATCCCGGCTGCAAAAAACCTTTAATGGCCTGCACCTTTGAAGACAGACCTTCCATGCAGTGTTTGTTTAATAATAAAAATGTGACAGCGGAAAGGCTGTGGAGAAAGAGAGAGAGAGAGAGAGACGATCTTGCTATTCCCATGAGCCTCAGCCTCAGCCTCAGACAGCCAATCACAAGACTCACAGCTTAGGACATACTTCTAGTTCTCTAAACTAACAGGCTGTTTGAGTGAACAGTTCACAGCTACATTCTACAGGATGGTGAATTCATGTCTCAGAAATGTAATAAAACACAACCAAGCATAAGCTGATCTATGTCCTCAGATCAGCAGTCTATAATGACCGCAGTGAAATTATGGGTAGCCATCTCTGCTAGTGGTCGACCGATTACCGGCCTGGCTGATTATCGTGTCGATATTAAGCTTTTTTTATGGTTATCGGTATTTTTTTTGATTTGCCGATAAAATAATTTTAAAGCATTTAAAGAAAGTTTTTGTCAGAGCCCTTGTTATTCAAAATTTTAACATTAATTTTCAGTTTAAACCCGGACTTATATACCGGATCAAAATATTGTTTATAAGTTTACTTCTGTAATAATCGGTATCGGCCTTCAAAACACATATCGGTTCAAACCTAATTCCTGCATTGACCAGTCAGAAGAAGTCCATAAGCAAACTGCCTGTGGAGATCAAAGATACTCTTTTGCATCTAACAATATTGGTTTTGAAGGACTTTCTGTTGGACACGTACAAGTTTTAACAGAGTGCTGGGTTCAGTGTTCAGTTCAGTATGGACATTTTTGATATGCTTTATCTACAAAAGAAAGTCATTCATATGGGTTTAGAAAGACATGAGGGTGAATACATAACATAACTTTTATTTTTAAGTAAACTATACCTTTAAGCTTGAAGACACAGGAAAAAAAAACCTCTTATTTAAACCAAAACTTAACGTAGCTTCTTTTAGAAGACTGCTTTATTTTGAGACATTTCTTATATGCTTACTGCCTCTATGCTCCTAATAGCTCAAAGAAACATTTCATTCAAATAATAATGGACCATGTCAACTAAAGCCCTATCCTCAGCCTCTATTAAACATAATGAGATCCAAGACACACGAAAGAAGTTCAAGGAAAACTCCTCCACTTCAGAATATCAGAACTACACAGAGAGGGAGGAAAGAAAATGCATGATGGAATAAGCCCTAAAAAAAAGACTTCTTATATTATAGAAATACGCCTGTTTTCTCTGACCGAAGGGAGGTGGATATTAAAAATAAGAACTATACTTGGCATTAACCATAAGAGCTTTTGAGCAGCTATTCACTCTAAGTGCAGAAACAAATTCTTTAAAATGATTCCTACAGAGCATTTACTTTTACAATAATAGCTCCTTCGAATATCCAACATGGTAAAAGAAATTTATACAAGTGGACACTCTTTCCAAGATCATTCTAAAACCAGTCAAGTCTAGCTAAAAATACTTTTATAATGTAGTGGAGGATTTCTATAGTGTTTTGTCAAACATTTTTATCTTCATTATGTTTTAAAGTCCATTTGCAAATCACTACAGTTCAGCAGAATGCAATGCAGCAGTATTTCATATAAGCACTAGAAAATCTGTCACTCTGACAAAACTATTTGCGAATGCATCACGGCGGCATAATTCTATTGCACTGTGCTAAAACAAGCCCTGTTGTCTTTGATGTACAACATATTGGTGAACCAACAGTTTAAAGCCTGCAGTGTACTTCATAAATGACGACTATAAAGAGAAATGTTGTCCAGTGCAATAATATGATTGCCAACATAATTGGTTTACTAGTAATCTGGCTTTCCCAGATATTTTCTAGAGAACAGCTCTGTTGCCTCTACCCATGTTGTTTCACAGAGCAAGCTATTCATTCCAACAGAGCAGGGGTCTTCATCAGGGGGTCCACGATAATTATTGTTCGATATAAACAATTTTGGTGAAAAAAAAGGAACAAGCAAAGCTAAAGAAGCAAAAGTTTAGTTCTATATACACCACATACCATCCACATATAAAGGTGTACCTGGCTGCTAAATCTTTCTAAATGTTTTGAAGACCCCTGCATTACACATTTCAAATATTATATTAGGTGGCCAATTACTTTCTGAAGCAGTTTTGAAAAGGCTGTCTGTGTAAGATTTGTTTTCTGATAAGTCATAGAGAACATAATGAGCATGGCACAACATAGCAGAAACATGAACAGGGGTTATATAAGGTCCTTATGGGAGGAGAATGCGGGGCCAACACAAGTGCTGCAGTGAGCTTCCTTCCATCCCTGCAATCCCATCCTATCAACATCAGACACACACACAGCCAACACACAGTAAACGGCCAGGATTTACTTAATGCCCCTGGCTCAGAATGGCTTGGAGCTTGAGCACTTCCTGTATCCCCTCATCCTGGAGAGAATTTGCTTGTCCTGTGGCTTCAGCCCAATTCAGCATCTTAATTTAGTACTATGAGAGACATAAGCATTGATAAAGAGCAGCTTACAGTGTTGAGACCAAATAAGCTCCCACTGCTTCTTCTTCCACAATGAGAATGAGAATATTGACATGTAAAATTGCCGCAGACGTATCCTCTACTGTAAAACACACCATCAAAGGTAAGAAAAAGTACCACTACTAAAAAAAGAGCACAGACAACATCAATGCTGGTAAAAAAGGGCTACAGTGACCTTGCATTTATATCAGGAAATAAACCTCAATAGATTGCGTGATTTGAGCTCCGTCAGAACGTACCCTCAATAGAAGAGAGATCTTTTTCTTTGATAGCCTTAATTAATTCATTGATTCATTCAGAGCTCCAGAGACTCCTTAAATCACTCATTAGATTATGATCTCACCAGTACACATCAAATGCATGAAATTCGGTGTCTTATGTGCAGTAACGGATATGCCTGCAGGTGAAAATTAAATGAATAACATTTAAAAAGCATATTTAACACAGAAATGTACCATTTTAAAAAAGAGAGCAAAAATTCAAGCTTGTTTGTTACAATGCTTCTGACCAGATGTACGGTTTTAAAGCAATTTTCGGCATGCATGCTTATCGCCCATCTTCGGGGAGCACCACCAATGTTAACTCCCTCCTGGAAACAACACTTCTTGCTCTATCAGACTTTCTGAGGCAGGTTCTGAGGGACGTATCAACCCATCTTTATTAGCCTAGACCCCGGGAAAGAGAGTAATGGGCATAGCCCAGCAGCATGCTGCTATCTCTCTCAGACAGCAGACCGTGGCCCCCTCCGTGGCCCTATTTAAAAGGCACTTATATTTTCGCTTCAAGGAACGCAGTTTTCCACTATGGCAGGAGATCCGTGATAGCTGCACACACACCCAGACAGAAAAAAGTAGGAGGAGAAAAAAAAGAGGAGGGGGAAACTTCCTCATTAGAATTCCAACAAGGTGGATGATTGCCAGTGGAGACTAATGTAATTGTCATGGCAACTACACAATGTACAAATATCCCAGTGGAATTACTCTGATTTTCCCCTTCCTCCTTTCCCTAGAAGCCACTGGCTTAAAAAGAAATCGAAGACATTTCAGTTTGGAAAACTCCGATGAACTGACAAGCACTAAATAATAATAATAATAATCAGGTTCCAGATAAAAATCTGTTATATATGGCAGCCAAATTATAAACAGAAATGGTACGTATATGAAAATTAAATGTCTTTAAGGCAGACGTGGAACAATCCAAAAAGAAATGGATTTTATTCCTTTACACAGAGTGTATGTTTATCCTCCATGTGCAAGTGAAGCCAGCCAGACGTATGCAGAGGCTGGAGGAACAGCCACTAGCAGAGGGGAAAGCACTCCTCACCCCTTCGCCCATTCTAAGGGGAACCAATGTGATTACTGCATTACCCTCTGGCAAACCTGCTTGAATTTTGAGTCTGCCTTTAACCGGCTCGTTCGTTTAAAGACTGAGCAGCAGACAGAGAGAGAACAAAACAAAGCGGATAATGGGTCAACAAAGGAAAATCTAAAATGAAAAGATTCATCTAAGCATAATTTTTGTCTCACTCCTAATCACCGTTCTGCATCTGTGCATGGCTGATGAAGATTTCAGTACAGACGGGAAAATAATGCAAGCCTTGATACAGGCTTTGCCCTTTTTAAGCAATTTATTTTTCCAACAAAGAGTGACAAAAACGCAAGCGACTGAGGAAATCAGCTGATATTAGATTCAACAATTCCACCTCCCACAAAATCGGATCCATTGCACTGTCAAACGATCGTGAGAGAGAGTTTGATTGTGTATGTGATATGTATGAAGGAATAACATTTATGTTTCTAAAAGCCACTCTTCAGCTCACCATTGGCTTTGAGTGTCAAGCACAGAGCTGAATCTGTGGCGTTATTGTGCCTTCATTAAGCTTATTGTGGCAGCTGGAAGTGGGGGAAAAAAAGAGCTATTTTAAGGGATTTATGCACTCTGTGCTTCCATGGGCGGGCAGTGAAACTCCAGGCCAGCAATACCTCCTTTCAGAGCACTACAAAGGAAATGTAATTACCTTGATATGGTGGCAAAGGGAAAGGGCAGACTCTCAATATGCTGTAAATGCACTCATGCTGAGACCAGGCAGGGCTAATTTGCTACTGATCTGTAGGAGTTTTTCCTCATCTCTCTCTCTTCGCCACTCTTGGAGAAAAAAATATCATGAAAGAGTCGTGACCCTATTCCTACATGAGGCAGGTCTCCTCAGTACTGAAGCCACCAAACCGGCCAGTATGAGATACCGGAGGCATGATGCATGCATATTTAAAAAAAAGAGGTATGAAAATAATTTCTTTTAGAGAGAGAGTGAAAGTGAGATACTCGCCATAACCTTGTGGTTGGCTTTAGGCGTTTACATTGTGAAGTAATTTGCATGAATAGTTTTTAAAGGCACATAAAAAGCCCTCAATGGTTAATAAGCGAAACTCCAAGAGAAGTTTAATTTAGGGATGCTAATTAATTCACTTTTTCATTAGCCTCCATTTCAGATTAGGGAGAGTCTGAAGACAGACGCAGAGAACACAACGTTTTTAGAGAGTACGGGTAAACCGGCACTCATCGCTATGGTGAGAGAGAGATGCAATTACATTTTTCATTGATAAGGGCAAGTGGTTCCATTATTATACAGGCTTTTCTCATTGTTTTACTTAATTCAAAAGTTAAACTGACAAGTTTGAAATAAAAATCCACTATGCTTGTAAACGACATCCAGTATATACTAGGGCCAGGTAAAAACAGCGATTTTCGATTTTTTTTTTTACTGAATTTACTAAAATGGAATGCTTTATGCTTGCTGAGACAATGGCAGATCCTAAAAAAGGTGCGCTAGAAGCCTGCTGGTCCTGATTCCTGTGCTGGAGGTGAATTGGAGGATTTCTGTTTTAGCAACCAACATAACACTTCTCATAACACTTCAGTTTGTCCTGTACAGTCACAAGAAAAAGAAGATGCATGCAAAGTGGTCAGGTTTAATGGATATGCAATAACTCAGTCGACAAATGCACATAAAAGGATGCACACCAAAGGATGTACAGTGCAAAATGGGCTTTTCCTTTAGACTTATTAGTAAGGACAAGTATGTCAGCAAAACAAGGCATAAGCTGGGCTTCAGAGAGGAGAACAATGAGAAACTTGAGATTCCTCAGCGGGTGAGAGAACGAGAGCGATGTGGAGGGGGAGGAGGATAAAGTGAATAAGATGGGAAAAAAAGCTGCATTCTTGTAACGCAAGAACTGTAAGAATGTGTGTGCAGCAGGTATTTATGGAAAGGTGATGGCAGATAGTTGCTCTGGAAACGGCGACAACAAAAGAGAAAAGCAGAGAGTAGTGAAAGAAGAAGAAGAAGAAGAAAAAAGAAAAACAACTGCAGGCAGCGCTCAAGGTGTGATGGCACCAGCCCTGCGTACCACGTCGTCATGGCAACAAGCAGCAGGGAGAAATGGCGGTGTTAACATTCATTCAGAGAGGCAGCACATGTCCATCAATCTCTAGCACATAAAGAGGCAACAGCACGTCTGCTAATGGTGTGAAGCCTACAGGGCGCTCCATTGTTCTGCTCTAATTATGCCAAAAAAATTACAGGAAAAGGGTGTTGCTCTTTTCTTCACAAAGGGTTCGCAACACAAACACAGATTCAAAAGAGAGACTTCAGTTCATCTCAGGGTATAAAAGAAGAGCGAACCTGACAACATGCACAAACATGCATGCACGCACACGGGGCACCCCATGCGCCCTCTAAAAAAGACACCAACGGCAGACATTTCCTCTTATCACTTATCATTGTGATAATCTTTTCTAAACACAGCCCTGGGCTTGCAGATAAACTCCAAACATAACATTCAAGGTGAGCTCTCTCGCTCTTCCTTCACTTTTTCTTTGGAATTCAATTTTTTTTTCCATTCGGTCCGTTTGCTACCACACTCTGTCAGCGGTGGCAGGATGACGGGGCGGAGGAGAACCGGAGGAGGTGGAGAGAGGAAAAAAGATCCCACAGCGGCGTGAAGGTTATGACTTTGAACATGCGCTAGCTGGGGAGCGGAGCGCACACACACTGACACACACACATACACACAAAAAGAGAGAGCTTCAAGTGTTCCTCTTTGTTCCAGGTGCTTCTCTACTCTTGCTAAGTCAAACATCTACACAGCTGTTCATAACAGGAGATACGCATCAACTGGTGAAGGTCAACACCTGAGGGGACGAAAGGGAATCACCAGCTTTGCCAAATAGAGCTAAAACAAGTAGTCTGCATTATTTGATAGTAAAAATGTATAAAGATATTAAAAAATGTAAAAAATATTACACTTTAGAATAGGGATCACATATTCACTATTAATTACGAGTTTTGCTTCAATTTATTCCTAATTTGCTGCTTATTAATAGTTAGTAACATAGTTGTTAAGTTTAGTTATGGGATAGGATTAAGTGCTCTAAAACATGGTCATGTAGAATAAGACCTTAATATGTGCTATATAAGTACTAATAAACATGCAATATTCTAGTAATATGCATGCTAATAAGCAGCTAGTTATTAGTGAGAATTGGTCCTTAAAATAAAGTGTCAACAAGGAAAAAGAAAACAGTTTTCATAAACTGAAATAAAGCAGAAATAAAGTCTGATTATTAGATCAATTTAACTCAAAAATGTATTTAATTAAACTAAACTAAAACTAGAATTTATTAAAATAAAGCTAAATAGATTATAAATATCTAATTTAAAAAAAATCCAAAAACTATGTAACAAAATGTATCAAATTTATATAGTAATAGTATAGAAATAATACAAAAAGAATGACAATATTTTACTCAAAAGTTATTTATCAAGCTAGTGATATACCAATTTAGATTACTTTTGGGTATAAAAAAAAGTTGGCGAATCAGACATTACTTGTGGTGTATATTTTTTATTTATTACATTGTCTGTCTGAATACTGGATTCTGATACTGAGCTATAAATGATAATCAACGGCTAACCGTGTATGATTATCCCTTACTTATTAAAAAGATTGTGTTCATAAAAAATGGCACAGGAAAGACTGTGAAGAAATACAGAGAGTGCTTTTGGGATCTAAAGAATATCAAGATGGTCTGGTCTAATGAAGATGATTCATCACCTAGCAGATTAATATTGGATCATTATATTATACGATTTTGAAAATAATAATTAGCTACAATCCTAATGCCAAATGAGAAGTCGCTAGATACAAATCGAAGTCACTCTACATGATTTCTCGTGACATAAGCCCTAAGCGCTTTAGTTCTGACACAACTGTGGCATTTAATTAAAAAAAAAAAAAAATGCCATAATGCCTCCTGCACTCATAAGTCACTCCGCCAATGCGGTGCTGGAATGTCATAGCAAAACAGTGACTCACTGAGGTTATCGCCTCCTAACAGGTCATCTGAGCTTAAGGTCAGATGGACGCAGGTATCCACGCTGTCTGTGATCATGGTTTGTGTGGTGTGAGAGGGTGTCCATATGTTAACCGGCGCTCTCAACAGTTAGTAGCTGCAACTCGCAGCAGTGGCCAACTGTGTGAGGATGAGTCACATCAAACAGAGCACTAAATCTGTCCAAAAAAACAAACAAAAAAAACAGTTTGCGCACAAGGAGATGTGTGTCGCATCTCCAAGCTCTTGAGCCCTCAAACAAAGGATGAAAGAGATTAATTGCCCTCGTCTCACAACTGCGTACGGTAACCACATCACCTCTTCAAAAGGAGTAGAAACCCAGAAGAGAGACTCAGCTGAGGGCTGATAATAACGTGTCACTATAACTGCAAGCACAGGGACACGCTGAAACCTCTAGATACATCATGGTACGAAAGTAATGCAGAGATCTTAGTGGGAGATTGTCGAATGTCATATTGGCTTTGGGATCCAGCAATAGCTCTGGGTCTAGTGATAACTGTTTGAAATGGGTGTGAACGCGCAGCATGCACAGACTCAGAATCCCACCTCTTCAGAGCAGTTTTGAGTGAGGCGGTGAAGATGAGGTGCTCAGAGACATGTGGTGTAGCCAAGGAGCCTGAACACGAGTGGAAAGGGGATGAGAAACTCCACAGGGATCATGGCACAAAGGAACTGTTCTCACCCTAATGAGCAGCCAGATCTCAACACCGCAAGCCTCCAGACTCTCAGACCTGTGCTTCTCTCACACGGGACGGTATCAAACATTTTCAGGAGGAGGAGTTCGAGTAACAAAGCTCCGGCCAAAAGCTTGTTGCTGAGGTTGAAGTGGGAGGCCTGATCTGACTGATGGGTGCAAAAATCCTTTTCTAACTACACATTCACTGCATAATTACATCCATCTGCCTCTGTAATCTACTTTGGAAAAGAAGGAAATCAAGAAGAAAGATGATGGAAACATGAGAGATACAGGGGGGGGTCAGAGAACATGCACCTGAACTCTTACCGGAAAGCCTCCAGCACAGTCCTTTCTGGCAGATGAGGAGCAACTCGCTTGAAGGCACTTTTGAAGTCATCCAGCTTCAAGAAGCCACGACCTGTAGAGAGCAAAAAGCCAGAGCAAGAGTTAACAAGACTAATACTTTTAAAACATCAAATATGTTACACTTGCATGAGATCAAGCAAGAGGATGAGATAAGCAAACCTGAGAGCGCTCGCTCATTATTTTTGCTTATCTGCTTTCTCTGCTTGTTCCACCACCTAAAAGGCTGGTGGATAAAGCCAAAAGTAAACCTTCCCTTGTGTGCATTCTGCTCTGGCCCACAGACTGTCTGTGTAACGTAATTTTGTCATCAGTTTAGTCCACTGAGGTAGCATCTAAAGTCTCCTGTAACGTCTGGTGCATTAAATGGCATTCTAAAATGCAGTGCTCAAGTTAAAAGAAGTTCAATTCACATCACATAACCTTGCATTGTTTCTCATTTCAATGACCGTGTCTTGTTTTTTTTTAAACATTCTGTGTGAATGGCTGATTACAACTATGGAAATGTTCAAATTTTTTTTTCTTAACTGTAACAATTGGCATATCACCAACAGGTTTAATTGTAACATTTGCTAATCTTTATTCAAAACCATGAAAAAAAGGAATTGAAGTAATCTTATTAAACAATAAAATCAACAGCCATACAACAGTGCATGTGTGAGTGATCTTGAGCACTTGAAAAGAATGGTTCACTAAACATGTCCATCCACACTTGTGGTTAAAGGAGTATGCTCTGAAAAGCTTGCACACTCGACTGTGTGCAAGACGGCGTGGAAAATGAAGTATACCTAAGGCCACTTGCAGTTTTTGCCTGATACTGGAAGAGCGAGAAGTAAGACTGGCTGAGATCTCAGAGTGTCTCCTGGAGCCTCTTCCTGAGCGCTCAAAGGAACAGCTTGTTGTGCCTTCTCAGCGGCTGGCATGCAATCCTACTTTGATTTGTAGGAAATGTCTCCCAAGGGGAAGTTTAGAGCATTCGCATCCAAAGTCAGAGCTGAGAGTGGAATCTGTTTAGCGTGTCTGCTGAATTGATGAGAGGCACAGTGGCGCACAGAGTGGGGGGATTATTGGGAGGTGGGGGTCACGGAGCACTGTGACATGCATGTCAACACGTCGGACATGATAACAGCAGCTCACCAAGCAAAACCAAACACTGCCCTCCACAGCCACGAAAATAGGGATGAAAGCGGACACCTCCGGAAACCACAGGACCTGTGCAAATCTAGAAAAATGTCACATCCCATATGTAATATGGGTGGTATTGGCGCAGTGGATAAGTCACATATACACGCGTGCGAGACCCGGATTCGAATCCACTGTAAGACACCAATGTGTCCCTGAGCAAGACACTTAACCCCTAGTTGCTCCAGAGGCATGCGACCTCTGACAAATATAGCAATTGTAAGTCGCTTTGGATAAAAGCGTCAGCTAAATGATTAAATGTAAAAAGATCTGAGATGTTAGAAAGGTGCATAATTGCATGATTTATTCACTGAATGCACAAGAAAACAAATGTTTTGACGACAATGCATGAGCAGGAATCGGCAGGGAACTCAGCTCACTTTCCCACCAGGTGAGAATGGGAGGGTTTCCAACTGCACGGAGCATGCTCTGTCACCAGGCAGGCTGCCACTTCAGCTCTGAATGGGAGCGACGCACTTCAGCACGCTTTAGCTTCCAGCGCGTCCCCATTGAAGATGAAGACGGGGGTGACGGCACAGATGAAACAGCCAAACATCCCATCCAGCGCAAACTGTTCAGCCACAGATAGGAGAGGACTTGCCTCTGTTGGCAGTCTGACAGGAACATCAGGCAAAGAAAGTCAGAACAGAGGGTTTAAGCTTAGCTGGCAAAGGAACAAAGATAATCAATCAGGGAACTACTGAAATTATTAACACACTTTGCTGGCATGTAAGCTCTGGTGGACAGCTGTCCTTCCGATTCTGTTCAAAGATTTGCTTTCTAAGAACTATAATTGATAGCATATACAAATAAAAATCTAATTTTTTCAATGCAAAAAAAAAAAGTATTTAAATTAGGGTTGTAAGGAGAGATGACTGAGGACGATGGCGAATGATTTGCAGATCCTCAGAATCTCGAAAGTGAAAGTGAAACTAAAAAGCGATTGTGCATTCAAAAGAGGATTGGGGGGGGGGGGTCACGATGCCGGCTGGCATCGTCTATCGGCCCAACCCTAATTTAAATAATAAAATAAATTATTTAACATTACAATATCCCCAATCAAAACAACTCTCAAAATAAGTGGTTTGTGACTGGAAATAGGTAGAAACAACTAATTAGCTGAAATGAGTTGCTGTATATAACAAAACACTTTGTTTATAAATGGGAATTTCCCCCCTAACCTTATTAAATGTAGCGAATGTGCCATCTTTTACATCAAATTCTGACACTGTTTCAATTAATTCAGTCACAATAAGAAACTGTAGAATTGTTATCATTTAAATGAAATCAGTTTCAACAAACTCTATCTTTCCACTGCAAAGAAACACAGAGGCTCTTTTTTAAGTGAGACACACAACAGTTCTCCTGTGGCTTTTGATTGGTTTCCCTTTGCGAAATTGAGCAAAAACTATATTGTGTCTATAATGTTAGTAATTTAATTTGAATTTTGTTTATTGAACTATTATTGTATAAAATCAGTGTCACATTGCAATCGTGTTGTTAATCAGGGAAACATCTTGGTTGTGTGTTGCTTACCTATATTATATATTTTAAAAAGATATATAAATAATAATTTAGTATGTATCTATAACTTTCTGTGAGTAAGGTCCTTCTCATCAGGAGTTTTTGCGTGTTAAAAATAAATCACGACCTCATTTTGTGTCAATCACGTTTACACACTGCCTTCAAAACCTTTGTATATCATTAAAAAAAAAATTGCATTTTGAGGGGTGTTTTGACATTTCAGCGCCACCATTCAAGCGAATAGCAAAATCCAGAATGGCATCTGACAAGTTGATCCTCACAGCACAAAGCACTGTATGACAAACAAAGTGCGGAATACAAATAGACAGAATATATAGACAGATTGTGGCAGGTGATTGTAGAACAGCTTGGAAATAGGATGGTAGGTACTGATTTGAAAAGAAAGAAGAGAGGACAACAAAATCACCCTCACTGCTTGAAGACTTGCATTTTGTTTTGCAAATTTTTTGCAACGGATTAATTATTAGGCATCGGACTCAATTTGCAAGGGCTTTCAGTGTGACAACTTTTTAGGATGCCAAATACGGAAAAACGCATATGACAATTTCAGTATGCGAGGGCCTTTACAACATATCATAACTATCGCCACCACGCCATCCATGAGTTTTAGTTCTAAACAGCGCTGTTGAGAAACAGAGTAAAGTGGCTAACCGGCTGATCCCCTGTCCGGGCCGATCATGTGGAAAATCGGCAGATTTTAGACCCTGAATGATCAATAGGAGCATCTCTAAAGCCAATTTCATTTTTAAAACGATCCAGATTTCATACTAAGTGCACTTCATAGCACTATCATTTGTCAATGCTGATTTACAAAGTTAAGTCCAAAAACACACTAGGTTGGTTGAGTTAAATATAAGTCAGAATCTGACTTTCCAATCTCGGTTCTAAAATTAGCTAATTTTCAGGTAGCTCAGAATTCGCACAAGGGTTGAGTGAACTCGCTCACAGCAATTTGGTCCTCGAGATGAATGTGATGGTTCATTAACATTCACAATTCTAATTAAAAGCCAACTGTATTTTTTAAATGCCTACTACTTATTGCTGGAGACTATTTTAGGTCCTAGGAGGATGTAAAAATGCTCCAAAACCTGATTGGGAGTCTCGCAGGAAGTCGGAGATATTTCAAAGCAGTCTGAGAAAGCAAATGAGATACCGAAGAGATAGACAATAAGTGAATGAAAGAGTCAGCTTCAGGCAAGAAGCTGCAAGCCTTCACATGTAGAAATATTCTGCTCAAACACACCATAATTCTTCTGTAACGGTGGGTCGGCAGGGTTAATGAAATAAGATCCCTCGACCATTCTGAGCTGATTCAATCAAGGGCAGCTGATAGCCTCCTCCTGTGGTCACTCCTAACTTACTCGGTGAAATTATTTCTGTAACAAAATTAATTAGTTATTATACATTTGCCTCTCATTGGAATATCCTACAAACAGGGCGAAATGATCCACAGAGACAGCGAGACCCATTTTACTATGTTTTCTACCCAACCTTGAAGCTTCAAACTTTGTTTCATAGTATGACTTCATATAAGGCAAAATACTTCAGAAACAGCAGTTAAAGATAAAGGGAACATTGTATTTTACTTTCTACAAGCATGGCCAAAAGTTCTGGCAGTGACATACTGCTTAAGCTGTTGTGGTGTTCATTCAGCTTGATTCTAGATTATTTTGTGTTCAGATGCATTGTAATTAACTGCTAAAAGCTTTATTGGCCAAAAAAATAAAAAATACTTTTCCTGACACAAAATGAACATCTAACATTAACTGACTAATCATATCAGCAGCATATGAAAAAATGTGAATGAATACTTGTCACGTGAATTCACTATCATACTAATTCGATTGTAAGAGCAGACTGATTGCTAAAAAAAAAGCACTTCCAGTCATTATGTTCTTGTTGGCAATTTTTACCTCCAAAGAAACATGTGCTGCCATCATCACTTTGCATCAAAATGGCTTCACGTGCAAGGACATTTTTACAAAGAATATTGCACCTGAAAGAACCATTTACCGGATCATCAAGAACTTCAAGGAGAGAGGTTTGACTGCAGTGAAAAAGTCTTCAGGATGTCCTATAGTGTCCTGCAAGCACCAGGACTGTCTCCTCCTGAGGAGGAGCAGGTTGATGTGAGAGCATCTGCACACACAGTGAGTCCAAGACTTTTGGACAATGGCCTGGTGTCAAGAAGGGCAGCAAAGAAGCCACTTCTCTCCAAGAAAAATGTCAAGGACAGACTGAAATTCTGCAGGAAGTACAAGGACTGGACAGCAGAAGACTGGTGCAAAGTTATTTTCTCTGATGAAGCTCCCTTCTGTTTGGGACATCTGTAAAATCGATTTGTTCAGAAAAGAAAAGTTGACCACTACCATGTCCATGAGTCCTGTTACATGTCAACAGTGAAGCGCCCTGAGACCATCCATGTGTCGGGTTGTTTTACAACCAAGAAAGAGGGCTCTCTCATAATTCTGCCCCAAAACACTGCCATGAATAAAGAATGGTTTCAAAACGTCCCGCAAGAGTGACTTCTTCAAACGATCCATGCGCAATCTGGTGATGATCTGTGCATTTTCCAGCATCATGGAGCACATGCCACAAAGCAAGAATGATAAAGAAGAGCCTCAAATTATTACATAGAAATTTTGGATCTGTGGCCAGTCAACTCCCCGAATCTCAATCCCATAGAGAACTTGTTGTCATTCCTCAAAAAGCGAGGTGACAAGCAGAAGCCCACAAAGTTTGATCAACTCCGAGAAGCAAGAACAGATCATCATCAGTAACATCATTCAAGATTTGTCCCACAAAGCTAATACCCAGCATGCCAGAGTGAATTGCAGGGGTTATGAAGACAAGGGGCAACAATGAAAATATTGACTATATTTATATATATATATATATTTATATATATATATATATATATATATATATATATATATATATATATATATATATATATATATATATATATATAAATTTTTTTTTTTTTGCCAATAAAAGCCTTTAAAACTTGTGATATGATTATCATTGTTTTTCAGTGTGTCATACTTGCAAAACACAAAATGTATGTCACTGCCAAAACTTTTGGCCATTACTGTAGTTTATAAGGTAATAACTGTTTAAAAATAAGATCTCAGTTTTAGTTAAATCACACAAAATAGATTTCTTTTTCCATAAATATCTAGGAAGAAAAAAATCTGGATGGAGCATATTCATTGCATGATAATAAAAAAAAGAAGCATAGCGCCCTCTACTGCAATAATATGAAAACACTTCCCAGTCACAACAGGTCTCTTTTAAAACTGCAGTCATAAACACAGTAACGGGGATTACTACCACCATCGTGTGTAAATAACACATTAGAAATATGCTATCAAAGAACTGACATTTATTCAGAAAAAAATAGTCCCTTCCCTGAGACAAGTTCACCTGGCATTGCATCCAGTGAGCACACACTTATTCATAGCGACTCAAAGGTACCTCTCTTGCCAACATGTATGTTTTTTAAGGGGGTTGGGGGTTTGGGGGGAGGGGGGCTAGAAACCCTAGACATTGTACCACGTTCTATAAGTCACTCAATGACCTAGGACCGAAATACAATTAAGATATGTTCACTGAATATAAACCTAACAGAGCACTCGGATCATTAGGATCAAGTCAGTTAGAAATACCAAGGGTTCACACAAAACAAGGGGAGTCCGCTTTTAGTTACTAGGCTGTCAGCAGTTGGAATCAGCTTCCAGAAGAGATCAGATGTGCTAAAACACTAGTCACATTTAAATCTAGACTCAAAATTAAGATGTTTAGCTGTCCATTTATTGAATGAGCAATGTGCGATGTCCGAACTGTTTGCACTGTATTTTACGTATTCACTGTATTTTATGTAAAATCATTTAGTATTTTTACTTGTTTTAAATTCGTTCTAAATTTATTTTAAATAAGTCAATTTGTAAATCATTTCCACAGTTTTAAAATTGCTTGTTTTATTTTTGTTATATTTGTATATTTTACCTTCTTTTATGTAAAGCACTATGAATTACCATTGTGCACGAAATGTGCTATATAAATAAACTTGCCTTGCCTTGCCTACCACACTCTACCTGCTGAGTTACAGGACAAAGCTAGTAGCCAATCAGCTCAAGAAGGTTCACATCTGTCCACCTGCCAGTGCTAAATCTATACTGTGATTTGTTCAGTTATTCTAGGCCTGTAACATTGTTTACTTCTAGTTCTCCTTGGCTAATGGGGCCTAAACTTAGTACTGTATGTGACACGTATTCATACTCATCATATTCTTGCTTGCACAGTTTTGTTATTTGAAATATCACTTGAAATATGTCATCTTAAAACAAACATTTAATGTGCATATGCCAAGTACTTGCACAAAAAAAAAAAAAAAACAATCCCAAAAGATGATTCGCTCATAGTGGACCAGTGTTTCAACTGATTCGCCATTCTTTAGCATTTTCAGATCTGCAAGCAGTCTATCGACTTAATTGTATTGAAGCAAAAGTGTCAAACATGCAGGATGCAGAGAGAAAGAGAGGAGGAACATACAGTGTACATCAAATGCACTGAAGATCTGCCTTTTCTTCTCATACGGATCTTCTGCTGACATTTTCCTTCCCATGAGAGACACAAACCGCTCCAGCAGGACCCCTTTCAGAGAAAGAGAAAAAGAGACAGAGAAACAATACTGGGTTTATTACAAAGCTCTCGTCTGAAGTGCATGCTCTTCCTTTACATGGCAGTCATCCGAAAGCACTGTGTTTAAAGGAGTTATATCTTTCCCTCCTGCCTGAAGGGTAGTAATTTTTCACTGAGTGCTGTTATTGAGATGAAAAGGGTAGGCTGGGGAGTTCTGGACAGCATTCTCGCAAAACACCAAACCTACAGAGGGAGTTTGGCGAGGGGATCTGGGTGGGCCACGCTGACAGTCATGGCTGAGAAACTTGGGGATAAACCTCTATTGGGAAAGGCATTAATTAATTAATTAAGATATCCAGGGACAGACATGATGGTTCCACTGCACTTCGAGTCATGCCAAAACATACGCTGTAATATATCCTCTGAGAATCTCACACCAGGTGATAAAAGAATACTACATGAACACAGAAAGGACTGTTTTCTAAAAACAAGTTAGTAAACAGAGTTGTACTTTTTCCTGAAGAAAAAATGTGGTAATTGACCAAATGAAACACACCCACAATGCTAGAGTGATTGCCAGGGTTCTGCTATGTGGTTACTGATATGTTTTAGACATTAGACATGTTCTAATGTGTACAAGATACACAAATTTTGAATAAATTAAATTTTCATTTCACTTTGACTTTAATGTGTGCTGCCAAATTCTGATAGAATCGGGACAACTTTGGCCTGAAGTGATTTCAAACACCACCTAAGCAATATGTTTCTTTTATCATCACATAGCCATTAAGTCTATTGAGCACATATAAAAGTATTTTATGGACGCAAAGTACATACCTAGTTCAGTTTTTAATACCCTAAAACTTGCAGTCTCTTAAAAAGAACAAAAAGAAAAAGAATAAAAAGAACAAATGCACAGGTTTACACATATGCCAGACAGCATGTTTGGCAACAAATGAAAGACAAAGAGCTGTGCTAAACTATTTAAAACCCATCTCTCTTTCTTTGTTTCCCTCCTGCCTTTAAACGTTGCTGATGCAGGAAGCCAGCTCAGGCCTGACTGATTCACTATGATACAGAGCCCATCAGTCAAGGATGTGTCAACTGGGTGGTATATCCTTCCCATCCCTTTCTTAAATTCTGCCTCTCTATGATCTGTACTACACAATTTTGATTCTCTGTATGTATGTACTGTACATGTGGAAGAATTGACAATAAAACAGACTTGACTTGACTCTTCTTTCTTCTTCGTTTTCTTCACACTGCCCTCCCCTTCCCTCTGATCCTCACATCTTCTCTCCTCTTTTACATGAATCATTTAGCAGAACAGGCCACTGCCTTAATTGCACACACACGCACACACACAGGAAAATGTGCAATAGTGTTCTCGCCTTGTGCTACTATTTCAAATCATGGACATGATTTGATGTCCTCCTTCCTCCCTTTTCACTTCGGACCCTTCCAGCCCAGGGTGGATGCTAGAATACAAACATTAAATGAATGCTGAATGTTGTACAAACAGCCTAAATATAAGAAGATTTTGGAGAATCAAAGGCCAAATGTAAACCTTAAGCTCTAATCTACTGTCCCATTCTGGTTAGTCAAGCATTTTTCTGGGCTTTTCAAATCAAGGGCCGTCATAACCAAATACTTGTCATACGAGCCAATGTTTACATTATCATGAATCTGAATGCAGTTCAATAAATAGGGCTTCAACATTATCTGTGTTTTCCTCTAGTATTCTCAACAAATGCTGGCTATTTATGCAGGAATGTACAGATAATTAAAATTCACATCAATACTGATTATATGATATGCATGTTCGTGCCAACAGATAATTTGTTAATAATAAATTAATATAAATTGATATTTTAGTTCATATATATATATAAACTGTAAAAACTAAAATAACTCAACGTTTACACTTTTAGGGGAGATAAACCCATAAATTGCAACATTAAAAAAAAAACTCTTACAAATTTAACTGATAAAGATTAACTGATCATTTGATGACAACAATAAAAAAATGTGGGAAATTAGTCAATATCAACAAATCTATCAATACCAATAAATAGAAAATAATTTTGGTACTAATAAGACCATGCATTCCTACTTTTATGCACACTGAAAATACACACATAGCAGGAGATATGTGCTACACTGAAATGTGTAATAATTTAGCACAAAATTGTGCATATACCTTCATAACGTTTGTTTCTACCACACCAAAAATTTTAAACCTATAGGTATTCCTATAAAAATGCCACAGACACATGCAAGCAACTTATGAATCAATAAACTAAAACCTATAAACTAAACTATTCAAAGGCCTAGTGGTTACCGCATGTGCTCTGACATATTAATCTGTGGCGCTCATGGGGGCAAGGAGAGTTTGAGCCTTGCATTGTATCCTAACAAAAATCTGATATTAAATATTTATCAGTTATTGTTGTGGAGGGATTTCTGAATCAATGACTTCTCACATCCTAAAGCTTTTATGCCTCTGTGATAAAAATAGATGCACTAGAAATCGCAATTAGGTGACAGCTAGCTGTGAGTACTTTCCTCCGTTTCTCGAGATAAAGAGAAGGACAGAGGCAAGGGGGTGAGTGGACTAGTCAAGTGGAAGTAGTATTGTGTACACCATGTAGCACTGAAGCAGAGTTGCCAAATCCGCTTATAATACGCAACTCTGTGCTTCCTTTTTTTTTTTTAAGTTGCGTGAAAAAATCTTGGGTCCCAGGTTGTGTTTTTTGGGGGCTTCTTTTTAAAAATATGGTTGCTTGCTAGGAAAATCTGACACACAGCTTTGTTTCTTTCCATTTATGTTCACTGTTTTCCCCAATGCATTGACTGACACTGTCTGCTCACAGTTAATAGACAATCAGTGAAGTAATAGAATTCGTCAAACATTCTGCCCCCACCTCCCCCTCATTGGAGAAAAATCACGTTCAACATGCAGACACGTGATCCAAGCGATGATATTAGACATAATGGTGGAGTGGGATGACTTTCTTTTGATACATTTTTATTATTTACAATGTTTTGTAATTTATTAATTATCACAGGCTATAATAACAAACAAGTACTGTAGGCCTCTACTAACAATATATATCGGTTCGAATAAATTTTAATAGACCATATTTAAATATAAATATGTGGCTATGTTACAGCTCCCCTTAAAGTCTTTTTCTCCTTTTCCATCTCTCCAATCCTATTCTGCTCACAGGTTATTAGAGATTTTCAAATAAAAGTGGTTTCAGTTTAATATATTGCAGGCTCATTTATTGGTAATAAATAATTGATAATATTTCATCAAATAATATTGGTCTTATTTTTGAAGCTGGGATTGCCTATTTGTTGACAACAGTGCACTGAAGCCTTAAGCGGCCTCTTTTCCATGGAATGAGTCTAGTCAAGCCTCCCACATCACCACCAACAACCCTCTCCTCCAGACCATCACTAATTTAGTAATCATCTGAAATTCAAAAGAGGGGTAATTTAATTCACCATTTGCTCTAAGCGAGATTTAATGGTGGAATATTTCATCACTCGAAGCATGCCACTTTAACTAGATTATCTTCTGGTTTCCCACAGGGCAGCATACAAAAGCAATTTGCTTGTGGGATAAAACAAGAAACAAATTACTTACTAATCTAGGTCTTCAACCATTTAATGTCCCCCTCAAAATGCTGTCCTGCCAAACCCCCATTTTCCTCAGTGTTTCCGTCTGTCAAAAGGGCCTGTAGAAATCCTGTATGCATTTCACGGCAACATTATTTACCGCTGTTTGTCAGGATTTCATTACTGGCAACGTGTAAAAAGATTACACAGTATCTACATCAAGCTCCTTTTCCTTTCAATTTGCCTGAGTGGTAGAACATTTGGTTTTCTACAAAAATAAATCAGGAGTGAAATTGTGCATATAATTTTGGACTGCACATTAATGTGGGTTGAGCATCTGCTGAAGGTGAAGCGCAAAACACTAAAATACACAGCAATATGACAGGTACGAAATGATCTCCTTACCTGGATAGTCCTTAATAGAGCCATTCTCCATCAAAATATTTGTCTCTGACTGCAAGAGAAAATACAAAATTGATGTTAATTAATATATAAAGAAAATTACACAAAACTTGAAATAGTATTTAAAACATCTCCAATCGCCTTCTGTTTAAAATTTGTTTTCTACGAGTTGGAAAAGTCAAATAAATATATATACTTGACACTAAAATAGTTTTTAAAACCATGTTTTCACTCATGTGTTCAGTAAAACTGATGACATAGATCCACTGGCAGTTATCGACATAGATAAGTATACCTAGATTCCTTAATAGCGGCTGTTTCTATGGAAAGCTATTAGATTTGACCTTGCATAAAAACAGTGCATGCTTAATGCTATCGTGAGTTTTTGGCTCTAGAACAGCTAAATTGATTTCAGTTCATCCTAAACGAATTGTTAAAATCAGTTGTGTGAACTGGTTCAACTCAGAGCCGTTCAGTCACCGAGAAGATCCAAACCAAAAGAACGATTCATTCAGGGAATCGAATATCACTAGTCAATATCCCAGAATACAATTTCAAAACCTAGCGGGTCTCAGTTAAATAGAGAGTAAATTTATATTTTTAGGGCCCTATGAAATCCGTTTTATCTTATTCAAAATTCCGTTTTTTTAGTTTACATTTTTCTGGATTCCGTTTTTATCTGCATTAATTTTTCTCAACTCCTTTTTAATGGTTAAATTAAATTGTATTCATCAAAAAGTATGTCCAATTAAATAAAATCATAAAACATATACAGTTTCACATCAATTTATTAAAAGATTAACCAAAATTACATGTTTAGGGCCCTATGAAATGTTTTATTTTTTCGTCACCATTATTGTTACCTTATTCTGTGTTTTAGAATGTGTACTTATTTAAATGCATAAAAACAACTTAATTCGTTATATTTCTTTCTTAAAATAGCCTTACGAAATGTTTTTTTCCCCTCTGAAATTCTGTTGTGTATTTACATTTTTCTGGTTATCAAATGAAGGCATAAAACATTAATTCAATTTATCTTTTAATTATTGAAAATTAAGCAAACTTTTTTTTGTTAAACAAATGGGATTTACTATTAAAGATAAAACATGGAAAAAAAATTGTGTGATTATTCCTTAAAAAAATATGTTTTATTTTAGTAGAAGTTATTCTGCAATATAACAATAGTAATAGAACAAATGGCAAATACTTGTCATGAAATTAAGCCGGACTTTTATTTTGACGGGGTACCTTTACAGTTCTGTGTATGTGATACTACATTCTATGACTAGTTTTACTGAAATCATATGGTCAGATGCTCATGAAGTGACTCTCAGTGCAGTTCTGGATGTTGTTCATGTGTTCACGTCCTCATTTAATGAGAGGAAAGATGCCGAAATGAACGCGAGCGTCCCGCGCGCATTCGTGTGTGTGTAATGAC
This sequence comes from Carassius auratus, assembly GCF_003368295.1. NCBI lineage: Eukaryota > Metazoa > Chordata > Actinopteri > Cypriniformes > Cyprinidae > Carassius > Carassius auratus. The sequence goes on from NC_039284.1 coordinate 11,949,927, forward strand.
TGAAGCTGCGTGTTTTCTGCATCGCGGAAATCATAGGGCCCTATATTTTGGAGAATATCAAGCAAGCAATTCTGATTATTTTCTTTACCTTTGATGGCTTGTATCCAAAAAGCATGACAACTGCAATCTTAAGATCTTCTCTGGACAAATAACCTTTCCGACCCACATCACACTGTTGGAAAACCTAAAGAACATAGACATGGATATTACATTCAGAGTTGATCTGCAATCTTTATTAAGATGTATAACCCCAGCAGTGGCAACATTAGAATAAGAAATCGAAGTTTTTATTTGGCATTGGACTGTAAACAGAGAGATCACACTTTATGTTTTCTCGATTTTAAGAAAAAGAATCAGTGTTTAACACTTGTACAGTAAATGTTTGTACCAGAATATGTCTGGTGTTAATGCACATTACTGTGAGCAGGGCAGGATGAAGGAGGTGTCTGTTCAAATGCTGTGGTGAAATAGAGGAGTCAAATCAGAGATGCTGTAAAACAGATTAAATAAAATAAATAAATAAATGGTTTCCAACTCTACTTCATACAGAGTGGCTTTAATATTACCCAAACTCATTCTGATGATAGCGAACCTCCTCTTTTCAATACTTGAAAAGAAATTTAATAAGTTTGTCTCTTATGTATTTTTCTAATGTGAACAACTACATACACTGGTCACCAAATCCAACAAGTCAGCACAACAGGTTACCGTTACCCTGCACTATTTGACACAAAATGGCTTTAATGTTAAACAAATTTACTCTAATGATGTCTAAAATAACCTCCTCTATTTTATATCCTAGAACACAGATACAGCAGGGTCAGAATCTTACAGGGCACCATAACAGGTTACCAAAAATCTGTCACCACTCTCTATTTCACACAGAATTTGTTTTAGTTTAAAAAAACAAACAAAGCTACCCTGGGTAATGTCTAAAGTTTTCTTTTCTGTAATATAGTAATATAAGTAATATATATGTAATATAATAAGCCATACGCATTTTAAATTCTGTATTTAGGATAATAGTCATCCTGATTTGTAGGGAGAACCTGATTTGTCATGACACAGGTACAACACTCAAAATTTGTGAAAACCCACAAAAGAGTGAAAAACCCAGTAAACCTTGAGAATATTATTGTGACATTAGAAAATATATAAAATATATATGGATATAATAATGTATGTATAAAATAAACTCTCTTTTTTTTCTTTTTTTCTGATTGACAATTTTTTTATACACGGACAGACCTATACTTTCTGCTATTTCTGCTTTTGTAGGCTCAATTTGTGAACGTAAGCTTTTATTTTGTATTATAGACATGCACAAACTGGGTGCTCAATACGAATACAGCCATCTATGGAAATAGATGAGGTTAATCACCGTCTGTCACGTCAGTAAACGTGTATATTTGCAAGGACACTGAAGAATGGTAACTGTTCTTCAACTTTGGGTATATTTTTCATTAAACACAAAACTGCTTTATGCAAATAGTGTTAAATCTAATCTAAATAAATTCTTATTCTATTTTATACAATAAAATAAAACATCTGTGTGCACTGAATTTACTTTTCCACGACATTCTAATTTATTGAAATGCACCTTTATATGCATTGGTTTCCCTCAAAGCCTTAAAAAGCACCTGAAGGAGTTTGATCTTCACGTCAAACTTCTTCCAATTTCGGCCCAAGAGTAGCCTACGTCATTTTAGCCGCGTTCACGAGCGCCAGGCGCGATGCTGCACAAACATATAATGAATAGCGACCTCTAGTAGCGGATTTGTCTAATGGTAGTTTACCGAAATCGGCACAACGCTCGTTATGGCCAGACAATATTATGCAGATCACTTCTTTGCAATTATTGTAATGATTTATGAGATTGCTGTTCACAACAGATAAACATACGAAATATATTTTGCAGTTAGTGATTTAGATGCCCCACTCTTATAACAGACCAAGAGCCCGGATAGCTCAGTCGGTAGAGCATCAGACTTTTAATCTGAGGGTCCAGGGTTCAAGTCCCTGTTCGGGCGAAACGTTTTTCCCTCAGTGTTTGTAGATAAATGTTTTATTCGTTTGCATCAGTAATATCGATACTTTTCTATTCGCGCCTCACGTGTTAACTTATCTAACTGCCCCAATGGCAAGCTTTTTTTTTTAACGTTAGCCCAAATCCATCGCATGCTCGTTCACCTAAAGTTAAACAAAAATGTGATATGTTGTGTTCTGTCGTATAACTTTTGAACCTCCTATCTTGATCACAATATTTTCATCTTGTTAATAACGTATATGTATGTTTAAAGTTACTCAGCATCCACACCAAGCTGTTTCACAAACGTCTTGACATCGTTCAACACTAACTTAAACATTAGATCAAATCTTACCGACTCAATTTTTTTCCTCTCGGCGTTGTTTATTTCTCGATCAATCCTAAAACTTCTTCCAGTTGTGGATATTTGCATTCTGACAACCTATATTTATAAAAACCTGAAGGCTTCTGGAAAGTTGTAGATGTTAGCATGGAAACCCTATGGCTATGAGGGATTGGTTGTCTAAGCAGAGTAGACCAGTTTAACTACACAGTACCAGAGACGCTGACTGGACAGAAACGTGAGAATGATCCACGATGAAGAGTCCGTTATTTTCAATATAAAAGTTCTGTATATAAAAAGTTAATTTCAAGAAATCTGTCATCAACATTTTTCACCCAAAACAATGTATTAACGTGTAAGGAAAAATTGTATACCGCTTAAAGAAAAAGTATATTTTAGGGTCATTAAGGATATTTGCATTTTATATTATTTTCATGAATTAAGTAGCTATCATTTGTATTATTAAGTATTATTACACTGAATACACAACTGTAATGAAACACTGTCACACAAATTTGTTTTTAATTAGAATTCTATTATTAGTAGTATATGAACTTTGCTTGTCATAATTGTCTTTTAAAATAACTAATAAATAAAACATTTCGAATGTTGAACCATGCGTTGACTAAAGATCTCATGAAACATTGTGTCTGTAAAAAACACTATCAGAGGCATATTTATGATATTTATAGCAGCCCACTTGCACCACATCTGAAAAAACTCACGCGTTTGCTGAAAGCTAAACGTATAAAGTAGAAATGATGACATAACTCATAATTCTGAAATTAAAGTCGAAACAGACTTTTATTTTGAAGAACATTGTCATATAGGCTGTAAGTGACATGTGGATTGTACAGACAGAGCGAGAGCATGCCGAATTAAAACACAACGAGCTGTTGTGTTGTTGTTTTGATATGAGTTTAAAATGGAAAATGATTTAGCAGTTTTGCAGTTGTATATATGCATGTATATATGTAACATTTAAAAATATATATATATTATTGTTGTAGCCTTTTAAGTTTTATCTTCCTGCCTCTTTGTAAGTCTAAGTTCTTATGTAATAAAGTATATCTATCACCTGTTCATATGACATTTATCTCTTGTACATAGCTCCATCTACCTGTGCAAATACACAAAGTTGTTCTTTCAATGCATTTTATCCGTTTTGAGAGAAAAACTGTGTTGTATACATTATATAGTATGAAAGTTTAAAGTAAATGGTTTACTGTTTGCAACTATAAAAGTAAAATCATACTGTGATCCACAGCTGAACAAAAATGTCTCAGGATAGTCAACATGGCAAGTGGACCATATCAGGACAACATTATCCCTCCAACACCTCAGAAGGATTTGAACAAACCATGTATTAAACCTGATTTAGAAAGAAACCTGATAAGATCACCACTTTCTTCATACAAGAGCCCAAGCTGAGTCCAAAACGCAATGTGGACACCCATTCTGTGAATCAACCGCCGGCTTCCTTCATGGGATCTGAAGCCAGGACAGCCACACATGTGAATCAAACCATCCCTGTAAAATATGAAAGCAACCCTTCATCTTTCGTAAAGAGAAAGAGAGAAACAGAGGAAGCAGGCTGGAACCTCTCAAGCAGTGATGATGAAACAACAACATCTGCCCTGAAAAATGAGCCCAAGAAGTCTAAAGTAAGCCCAAGATGAAGAAGACTGAAGTCAAATGTCTTCCGAGTCCACACAGCACTGGTTATTATAAAGAAGAGCCAGCTGATTTATTTGAGACAAATTTATTGTCTTTGAACGACATGTATCGTTTTTATTTAAATAAGTCACTGGGATACCAAAAAAGTTCAACACCGGAGCGCTGCATATCAAAGGTATGTATGTCTACTTAAAAAAAATGATGCATTTCTAATAATTTTCTAACAATCTGTTTCTTCTTCTGTCTTTCTCCAATCTTCGGATCCCTGAAAGAGTCTGTACAGGTGTTGTGTTAATGAATGAAGTTGCAACTAAGAAGTCTACAACCAGCCATACAAAATGTTTTAATGTTTTTTCTTCTTTTATAGTTTAATTAATGCTTTGACCTTCCATGGATGGTGGAGCCAAGCAGTATCCGCCTGAATTCAGGTAGGATGAAATCTCACCTTTAAACTGTTTGGATTTGATGTAGAATTGCAAACTGTAAGACAGCTACATAAAACATCATTTCACCAAACTGAACAAATGCCACTGAGTTCGTTTGTGCCTAAACTGAGTGCTTTTGTTGTTGTTCTTTAGGGACAAGCCGGTCATACTCGTTCATGGAGAAAAAAGAGAGTCTGGTTCGGTTAATCGAGCAAGCCAAACAATATCCACATATTTGTTTCTGACAGGTTCTGTCATTTTTGCAATAACCTACTTTTTTCACTAGAGGGAAGCATTACTGTAAACTTTATGTTAGTTTGAGGTTCTCTAAAAAACATTTTTTCAGTAAGAGTTTAAAACTTTAAGGCTTTTTAACCATTACGTTAAAAAGTAAATATTAAAGTCTCTGGATATTGCATTTGCCACACATCATACGTGAGTGTTGGACATTTTATTTATCTGTAGAAAATAAGACTTAAGCTTAAAGTTTCTATAAAAATCCTGGACAGTACATTGTTAAACATATGTGTGTAGGCATAAAACAGGTGTGTAAAACAAAGCATTCAGCCATATGATAAGCTTTCTCAGTAGAATGGGTCACACCAAAATCTCAGTGACTTTAAACATAGGATGCCACTAGTTAAATGCCTAACTGAGTCTAATGTGTAGAGCTTTACTGGTCTGCACAAAGTCCAGACCTGAGCCATTGCACTCCTTTGGGATGAACTGAAAGCTATATCCCGTCAGTCCCATCACAGAATATAGATAAAACAATTTGAGAACTACACAACATATTAATGCTCACAGTTATGAAATGAAACACTTAAGTAACAATGCAATAGTAGTAGTGTTGTAGCTCACTTATATAATTTCATTAATACCTTGATCAGGATTTAGGTTTTATAAGCATTCAGTAGCATAATAATGCATATGGAACCTAGCACTCCCCAAGGTAGCTGAGAGACTATTAACGTCTTGGCAGACGTGCAGATTATCAGCTGTGCATCTTTTGTAATGAGTTGAAATTAGATGTTAAACAGGCGCAGTATTGAATTTTAATGTAATGTATTCCTAGAGCACTGTTTTCTCTCCCAAGAATCTTTCATGTTTTATTCAACAGAGAAAGACATAACAGAATTGAGCATTTTTGACTCCAGAGGAGTGAGTTAAATTGCTTGTCTTATTTCATATAAATTCAACAAAAATGAAGCAAAAGAACAAAAAGATTGATAGTATAATCCTTCTCGAACACCTTTGTTAAGTCTTCATGTGCTAATTTGCCTTTAAATGAGTGCTAAACATCACTCTCTGAAAAGCATGGAGGGTTTTTTATTAAATTAATAATTTTTTTCCTGACAAAGGACAGCGTAGAATTGATCTTGTTACAATTAATGCAACACAAAAGCTGAAGGCTTAATAAATGTGACTCAGTGTTTAAATGTACTCTTTTATACCACTTGCCACAAAAAGACATGGATTTTAGGGCAAATCAATGTTATTATGCAGGGAAGTAATTCTGAGTCTTTGCTAAATGTGCCATTGGTAGTGTTTCATACTGTTTGTTGGACAGAAATGAAAGAAAGAGATTAGATCAAATGGATGGCATTATATAAGATCAGTTATATTCATGTCATAGTTGCCTTCTGCAGGAAAATGATGCTGCTTTGGTACGAGGAGGGATTCAGAGTCATCATTATCATCTCAAACCTCATCCCAGCTGATTGGTACCAGAAGACCCGAGGGTAAGATGGTCCAGTGTGGAATGGGAGGAGCTAAATACACACTCACACAGATCATGCAGCACAATGAAGAATCAGAACGGAAATGTTAATTCTGATGCTGCGGTCAATTAGAAACGAGCTGTTTATGTTCTGCTCTCTTTTGGAGTTGCTCATTTTCCGAATATGCCAACATTTCTTTCATATCTGAAAGTCATGTGTTTGCTAGTCCTAATGACTCATTTGTCTGTTGCTATGACAACACACTGAGCAGACACTTAGAGTAAATTGAAATTAAGCTGATGTATCCTAAATAGGATTGTCGAGCTCTGCAAATCCAGATAAACCAATCATGTTGTTATAGACTCCTCTGACCTGAAATGGTCTGTTTAAATTAGCTAAATGGAATAATTGCTTAAATGAAGCAGCGTTTTATGAATGATGTTCATTAATAAAGATATTCTCCGTGGTGTCATATTCACAGCAGCAGAAGTTAGCAGGCAGGTCAGAGCGATGGCTAATGAATTAGGAATCGCTTTCGGTTATTAGGTTCGATTTTATTAGTGGTCTATCAGGAACAGAATACCTTTAAGGAGTCAGAAGCTCTAGAGTCACAGGGTTTGGCTGGCAGTTAGGTTATCACCCACACTAAGATGAAATCTCTCAATTGAGCATTTAATATTTAAAGCCTCTGGCCTACATACAGTATATTCAGACAATCTGACATAGTGGAGTATATTGGTACATTCACTCGACCTGTGCTGCGAAATCAGAGTCAGTTCACATAGCATAGTAAGCAAACCCTCTGCCAATCAATTCATAATGGATTCAATTCTATTCCGTGTTTTTATATACAGTAAAAATAGCAACATTCCTCAATATTATTGCAATTTAAAGTTTTAATTTTAAAATGCAGTTTATTCCTGTCAAAGCTAATGTTTCAGCAGCCAGCACTTCAGTCTTCAGTGTCACATGATCCTTCAGAAATCAATCTAATGCTGATTTGGTGCTCAATAAACATTTCTTGTAATTAACTACAGATTTGTTCAGTTAGTGCACTCATAAAAAAAAACAAAAAAAAAAAAAAAACATTGGTGTAATCGGGCATATGTCTTCTTCAGATATTTAGTATGTACCGATTTTTGAGATATTGTACAAACAATGCACAGGTCAATGAAACATTATAAGCTACAGCTGAAAATGTATTTGCACTGAGTACTATAGGATTGAGAAAGACAAATAATAATTTTGACTGTAGCCCATGATGTCCTGGAGTTAATTAACAAAAATATAAATTTGCTACTTTTAGTGCCTGTGTGTGTCCCCGAGTAATAAGTTAGGTTGAGACCATGGCTGAATAGAAAAGAGAGCTATTATTTCCATGAAAATTGCAAGATTTCTAACAGCAACGATTTTTTCTCTCTCACGATAGTAAGGCATAGGGCATCTTTTTGAATTGGCTGGGTGAATGCTAGATGTAGTTGCCTGAAGGCCAGAGTATTGCATCAATGTTATGCAGAATACATCCTCTGTTACTCACATATATTCACTTTGCCAACCTGTCTCTATCAGCTTCAGACCTCAGTGAAGCACAAGGAATATAATTACAGGTCAGACATGTCTCCCCATCTTGTTCTGTCTGATCCCAGGTATCCCTTCTATATTGCAGCCCAGGCCATATTCTCATTATTATTCACACAGACAAAGGTTCTTCCTCTCAAATCTCCTCTGAAGGGCTTTTCTGCTGCCTTTATTGTAATGGCTCCGATCTGAATCCATATTGATTTGTTCTCCTAGAGCCTTATGGGAACATTCTATAACCAGTCTGTCAAGAAGAGTCCCCACACTCCTCCAATCATGAGTTATTGGACTTCTCTAAGAGACGTCTAGCATGTTGAAGTCTTTTTCTGCATGTATGTGTGCACTTGTGGAATGCAGAACCCTTGATGCTTCTGCAATAGTAAATATAATAAAAATAGAACCTATTTTTTAATTGAGGTGAATGAAAATGTATGTGGAATTTTTACAACCCATGTTTTCTTTATCTTTTGTAACTGAATTTTATTGAGGGACATATTATAACTTTATTCCATTGCTTTTGTTCTCAGCAGTGATGCTCCGTCACTACTGAATCTTTAAAGCCATGGCAAAAGAAATCATATTTTAAACATTTAAGTGTGAGTTTTCAGTCTGTATGTATTGTGATACAATAACAAGATATGGAATGATATCAAGTAACATCTTTCTATTGAGTTGTCATTGTGGTATGTGTGCAAAAACAAACCAGTGTAGTCTGTTTCCCAAAACAAATGACTTTTATGAATGAATGTTGTGGTCGCTCTTGGAATTGATTTTCAGAGGCTTTTTTTTACCAGGCATATAACGCAAGCAAGCTGAATATGAAACACCTGTCGCCACTTCAGGATCTGACAGTCTTGTGCATGAACTTTGTAACATTTTGATGATTCACCTTAGTAAATATGCTATTGTATCTCTATGACAGGATGTGGATGGGTCCTCTGTACCCCAGGTTACCAGAGGGAAGTCCGGGAACAGCTGGAGAGTCTCCAACCAACTTCAAAAGAGACCTGCGGGAATACCTGGAAGCATATCAGGCTCCAGAGCTCGCTGAGTGGATTGACCGCATTAAACAGCATGATCTGTCAGAAACAAGGTGAGAATCTTTTATTTAAATTAGAAAGTTGACATTATATCAGAATAGCATAGTGTGACTTTTGATTAATTGCAAAAGGCATCCAAAATGCTGCTTATCTTGCCAGAAATTCTAGATTTATCTGAAATAAATGATACCAATGTAAAAGAATGGCATGTCTGCTACCTTTCAAAAGTCTGGGGTTACGGGTTTATTTATTTATTTATTTATTTATTTATTTATTTATTTATTTTTTGAAGGATGCTCGCTAAGGCTGCATTTATTTAGACAAAATATAACAGTAAATACAGTAATATTAAGAAACATTATAACAAAAAAATTTGAATATATTTGAATATATTTAAAAAAAAATAATCTGAATTTTCAGCAGTTATTACTGATGATTTTTAGATTGATTTTAGAATGAATCATTAGAATGAGTTTTCAGAAGTCTATACAGTTCTGCTCATTAATATCTAGTTAATTTGCATTTTGATTTAAAAGGAAAAAAACGATGCATATGCCAAAGGTTGGTTTTACTAATAGGATACGGTTAATTTTATAAATTTTGAAAATTGCAGGGAAAAAAAAATCCCACCTCCATCATTCATATGGTCATCAAATATTATCTAAATGAACCAATAATTAAAATAAAAAATACAGTTTTGTTTTCTAAGCAAGTAACTTCTTATCTATGTTTTCTGTATAGGGTATATCTCATTGGTTCAACTCCAGGAAGATATCAAGCACCTGCCATGGAGAAGTGGGGCCATCTGCGATTGAGAAAAGTAATGTTTTTGTGTGGTTACGCAGTCTTTTTGTGTGATTCAAGTTCTTTTTTCTTCAAAGGCAATAGCTCCTCTCCACCCCAGACTTAAGAATGATTGATGTCCATGAAAAAGCATTGTACTTCTGCAGGATGCCTTGAGACGTACTCTTCATGCCTTTATTTACTGAGGGAATTCAGATAATGCAGGCAGAGCGAGGTGCTGGATTGGCAAGATTCAGAAATTGAGCCAGGAGAACTCAGTTTCTGTACTGAAGTGAAGTCACACTGAACTCACTGATTTTTTTTTTAAAACAGCACTTTGATATGAATGACTGACTGAATGACTGTGACCTACGTAAGGTTCATGCCATATCAGTGGATCTTAACTGGTGGATTGCGAATCAAAAATAGGTTAAGGGCTGTTTTGAATAGATTGCTGACAGAAGAGCAAAATAATACTGGTGAACAAAATAACATGTAAACGTAAATCGTGCATACTTAGGAAAGCTAGAATAAATAGGCTTATCATCTTTTAAAAGAGAGGCAAGACGCTTTAAGTATCTTCTGTTGTTGACTTCAAAGGCCATGCGTTCAATTTTGTTGCTAATTCATCTGTCACTTGATAAAATCTATCCAAATTAGACGCATTTAAATACTGACGTAGTGTGGCATGCACTCATTGTTTTTGTTTCTCTCAGTTGCTCGGCGAGCACACAAAGCCTGTGCAGAATGAAGAGCAATGGCACGTGCTCGGCCAGTTCTCCAGTATTGGCTCCATGGGACTTGATAAGACTAAATGGTTGGCAGCTGAGTTCCAGCGCACTCTGACCACACTGGGGAAGCCAGGGAAATCATTAGCCAGTCCAGAAACACAGATGCTCCTGGTGAGTGTTTTGAACAGGCCCTTTAGACAGAGCATGCTGAAACAGTGAAAGGATCTGTTCGTATCACCTTCTCTGGTTTGCAAACAGCGTGGCCAGATGGATATTACAATAAACACAGTTGCATATTCTTCTACCAGCTCGCTTATCGATCACTATAAATTATCCCTCAATTGTATCAATTTCAGTTAGCTTATAATCAAGGAGGGACGCCGGGGTGCATGTGCTTCTGCCAGTTTCTCCGTGTTCCTCATTCGCATTCCGGTATATAAATCTTCTGAGCTATGAAATTTGAAATTTGTTGATGTCCTGCGTGTTTAATTAGCTATTAGTATTCATAGCACGTTCCCATTTGCTTTAATTGAATTCCAATTGTACAAAAAAGGAAACCATTTCACGTCTCACTCGGCACGAGCTGTTAAGAGACAATAGTTACAAGAAGAATTCTCATCCATCCTGTTATTTGCATAACAATATCTGCTCAGATGGAAGGATAGAAGATTGATTTCTGTCTGATGCAGCCATTGTTAAATGTCAGTTGAAAAGGCAAGGCACCACACAGAGAGTCTTCAGCACAGAGCAAGGTGGTAGACCGTATCATCATGTGTCATCTCTAAAGACCGAAGACTCTTACAATTAGCAGGCTTCAGAAACTCTGTTGAACTTTTGAGGTGATTCAGTTCCATAACTGGTAGGTAGGGGTGAAACTATTCAGAAATTCTAAATGTAGATATATATAGAACATACGCACAAAGCTACTTTTTGATTTTCACGTCTGTATTTAGTCACAGTTTAGTTCTGTCCAGTTCCTCAGGGAACACAAGATTTTTGACAGACAGTCCTTTAGAAATTATGCTAATATGCTGATTTGGTGCTCAAGAAACATTTCTTCTTATTATCAGTTGTGCTACTTGATATTTTTATGGACATTGCAGTACATTTATTTTTTCAGGATTATTTTTTATTATGGTTCAATAGAGCAGCATTTATTTGAAATAGAATCTTTAAAAGTAAAAATGTATTTTTTTTTTTTCAATTGAATCCATCCTTGGACCCCTAAATGCAGTATTCATTTCTTTCAGAGTCCTGTCATTCTGTCATTTCTAGGTTTATCCATCTGTGGAAAATGTGAGAACCAGTTTGGGGGGCTATCCAGGTATCATCCATTCTTTTATTCTGAAAAAAATAGTAACAATATTTTCCTCACACCTCCACAATCGTTATATGACAACCGACTGTTCTTATCCCTGCAGCTGGGGATCTTTACCCCACAGCATATAGACAGCACAAAAACAGCTTTGGCTCCATTCGTTTTTCCAGTATGTTTCCAGTAAGTTTTCCTATCTCTGTGAAAAAAAAGAACATATTTTGACAATTATACTCATCAATATTCAGCCTATAATGAGCTTTTTTAAATGTTACCATAAATATTCTCCTGAAAAGGCTCCTTAGCAATGCTCCAGACCTCGTGATCTAAACAGATGTCTTTCCCAAGATTTATATGACCCTTAAATTGCTCCTTAGAAATTTCAATTGGGTTCTTATCCAATCTCTCTCATCATTTTAACACATTATCACTATAAATAAGCTATTTTACTGTTCGCCTCAATTTTCCTCAATGATCAGAGATGGGCCTATTGCGATGTAGATTCAATCTCAGTCCCCCTCTGTAGTGCACACTCTTCTGCTCAGTATATTTAAATGAGTCCATGTAGATTTCAGTATTCATGCCTGAATGCTGACAGCAATCAGACAGAAAGCTCTCCTCTTCGTCTGCACTGTACGTCCTAAAACATCATCTCTCTGCACCTGCAAATGGCATGAAATGCTTCTTTGGGTGTTTTTGCACATAGGAATGGTATATCAGCTGGTGTTTCTCCATTTTCTTTCTCTCTTTCTCTTACTTTTTCAATCTTTCTCCTCTAAACAGTGGCTGGCATGCTGGTGTCACTGGTAGGAGCAATGCGATGCCCCACATTAAAACCTATATGACTTCACACAACTAGCCTGGTTCCTGGTCACAAAGTTAGAATGATAAACTTGCTTGCTAATTTTGTATATGTATGTGTGTGTGTGTGTGTATGTACATGTATGTATGCAAGAAGAAAAATAATTTGTTTTTTTTTATTTACATCTAAATTTTAACTTTTTTTATCACTCGCTGATTTTGCACATCATGTTAAACACCTATTTTATTACGATTCTTTGCCTTTTTGTTAATTCACATTCAAGCTGCTTTAGCAAAATGAGATTATGAAACTTTTCTCATATATTAGTTCAGATGTGATTGTGTTAGTTTGTTGTAACAAACACCAAAATACATCTCAATGATGAGCTGGATGAGATCAGCACCCTTTCTGCTCTTACGTTCTTCAGAGAACTATACACATAGCTGTCTAAATAATGCTCTTGGCAGAAGGCTTGGTTTTCCCTGATCCCTGGCAGATTTGTGTCTTCTGTGCTGCATTGATAGTGTTCCACTCGAAGGATCCCTTAGGCCCTGTAGATGTATATTTACACAACATGAGCCTGATATGTTTGTTTATTTAAGATTATGTCATCCCCTTTCATTAGCGGTTTCTTAGCTGCAAAATCATAACCACTTTCCGGTTTCATCAGTCTGGTAGGTTATATGTTTGTTAGTTAGCACCATGGACCATTAACAAGTTTTCTCGAACAGTGCTTTTACAGATAATCAAAGTCAAAGCCCTTTAGTGCAATTGGTCAATTGAAGTGGTAAAGACTTGTCTTAGTGGTGAAGTGGACAAGCGTCAGGTGGGTTATAAAACACAATGATGAACACTCTTGTCTTTGATTATCTTTCAAATTACTTCCAGGAATAGCATGTTAAGTTCAGCAGTTGAAAGCTTGTTTTTTGCCTGTTGTTCCCTAGAAAACCAATCTCTGAGGAGAGATTCTGGTTTTAAAACCTAGAAGATAAGATACACCTCTCTTTTACCAGCAGACAAAGATACTCTTTAGTCAAATCTTTTAACACATGATGTTCCCAAGGCTGTTGCATTGACATGCTATTTTCATTTTAAGGCAGCATGAATGGCCACTGTTCCTACGGCATTTCTCAAAGCTGTGGTTTTAATAATGGGTAAAATGCATAGGGAGTCTCTAGGTCAGTTGTGTCTGGTGACGAGTTATTCATGGACCTTTTTATGAAGCCTACAGGCATAGCTCATCGTTCTTAAACTTGTAAGACACATGAATTATTCAGTAATTACAGTCTGAAAGTCTCCTCAACAATATCATTTAGCTTTGACATATTTAAAGCTAACACTTCTGGTTTAGGTGACATTTACATGATTGTTTGACTCTGAGACTTGTGAAACTTCATCTGCTGGTATCTTCCCACAGTGCCAATTTATCAAAAGCTGCCTGTGGCGCCCTGGAGAAGAATAACTCTCAGATTATGGTTCAACTGGGAGTCCTCTACCTGCCTTCAGCCTTTGTGAGTATTGTGACTCAAGTCAATACATGACAACTGAGATCTTCATAATATTTATTTGTTTCAGAAGCCTGTTCTAGTATCTGTGCATTTCTGGCCATCTGCTAAATCCGATTAAAACTAGCTTCTGATTGTGGCTGGAGGTCTCTAGTTAATCAAAGATGGGCATTATCTGGTAGAAGCTAGGTTATTACACAGTCGGGCTACAAAAGTTGGCCCATCAGAGCATCTTAATCAGTCTGGTTAAGACTGGGAAACCACCTTGGTAAGCGGCATATAATGGACTCCCAAATTCCCAGAACTGAGCAAAAACAAGAATTTCTTAAAGGTGATTTGCAAGCTTGGAAAGGTCATGGACAATCATGGAGTTAACTGTGTAAACCATGTTAACGCTAACCACAATTAGTGTTACCTAGATTTTCTAGTCACGTTTCAAAATATTTCGCACTTTAGCCTTTTTCCAGCAGGGTTCTAGTTTAAAAGAGAAATGAAGATCTCCAGTAAAACTCTCAAGAGAAGGACCTTCATGAGAAAGACGAAAATTATCTGAGCTTACATCTAACTACTCTTATGTGTGTAACTACTATACATAATGTCTTTGGGTAGATCTCTTATCTCTTCATATGTAGAGAGAGCACTTTTGTATTTGCTCAATACTCGCAGGGTAATTTGTCCTTGTTGTCAGGGTAGGTCTTAGAATTACTTCAAAAGTTGCTAAGCAACAGTATGGTTCAGTTCTCTTACCGTGGAAAAAAAGAGGGGGGAAAAGCAAGAGTTTGAAAGAGGATAGTGAAAGGTTGGGCTGTCTTATTTAAAAGGGATATGTTTTTGTTTTTTTTTTGGCCTGAAGCCTCTTTGTTTTAGTTGAACACAGTCTTGTTTGTGTCATGGTTAGCTCTTGCTAGAGGTCATTTTTGAGTAAATCACAAGGTTTGTTGCATTATAGTGATTAGCCATTTTTAGGTTGTCTAATATTTTTAACTTAGCATGTTTTTAAGACATTATATTTGCGTTCAATACACATTATAATAATTGGTTGCATGCTTAAGTCACGAATGAGGCTGTATGTTGACTATTGAAGTTATTTTTGCATCTGTTCGAGGTCATGCTCCATAATTTTCATAACGAGTCACATTTTGTTTTTTGCCACAGTGTGGGGCTTTAATTAAAGTTCTCTTGTTTAAGTGTCTGAGATCAGACTTTTGAAGATCACCAGAGAATTACATTTTGTTTTTGTTCTTAACGAAAAACATTTGACAACGTGTTCGTTGTTTTCAGTACAGCATCACGTTGTCTCAGTCATGCTGTGTTGGCATACACTAATCATAACCAGTGGTTATTAATGTGCCAAGATCGCCCATGTCCTCTCTTACCACCAACAAAGCTAGTGGACTTAAAGTATGTTCCTGAGGTGATAAAGCAGTTCATGAGTCATGCTTTTGCTTAATTAAGGATTTCATAATTTTGTCAATTTTTCTGATTCAGTATTTACATATATTGCTCATTACTAGCTCATCCAAGCAGTCAAGGCCATTACAGAAATTTGGAAGAAAATTAATGTTCAGTTTAACATGCACTGACATTATAGGCTATGTTTACATAACAACGATGTAGTCAAAAACAGAAAAGTTTTCCCCTTTCGTTTTTAAAAATGTTCACGTATACACGACTCAATTCGCGTTTACACATATCTGCAAAACAAAGACCAAAAATGCTGTATTACAAATGCTAGGATAGAAGCTGACGCTGTCACCTTGTTAGTAAACAGTACCTGCAGGGAAGTTATGATTATATGTTGTATATGATGGGACTCCGTTGTTGTTGTAATATTGGTGAAGTAAATCCACACTTTGCTGAAGAAGTGTTAGAAAACTCTTGAGCAGCAACAACAGTACCATATACTCCTCCATTGTTGTGAATGTTTGTTCGCGCTATAGCCTTTAAAATCGTCACATACTGCACATGTCTGAATATGCATGCGCATGATGTCATAGTTTTCAAATATTCCTGTTTTGGGTGTTGACACAGAAACCATAACGGTGGCATTTTCAAAAACTTGCACTTTTAAAACTGTTTTCAAATATATGCATTTTCATTCCTCAAAACGCTGTTGATGTGCAAACAAACAGGAAAAATGCATAAAAAGTTACCCGTATTTTGCTGTAAACGAACCCTAAATTGCACCACAAATTGAAACAAAAAATGAAACATGTTTTGAAGGTAACCATATTATAAGGCTTCAGGTAAACAGAAATGATGTTTTTCACAATGTGTATGAATTCATAGCGCTCGGTTTAGTGAATTAATTTTTGTTTGCTTTTCCAAACTGTTGGATGAGTTGAAATATTCTTGGTTAACCATTTAAGCTCTGACCCAATTGGATGTTTACTTTACTTGGTATCCTCTTGAACCATCAAATTGTCTACTTGTTTTTTACTGCAGCCAAAAGCAGCTGTGGCAAAAAAGAACA
Source organism: Carassius auratus (assembly GCF_003368295.1). NCBI lineage: Eukaryota > Metazoa > Chordata > Actinopteri > Cypriniformes > Cyprinidae > Carassius > Carassius auratus. The sequence continues at coordinate 11,966,346 of NC_039284.1, forward strand.
GCTGGATTCAATAGACATGAAGATGCTAGTGAAAAACATCAGAACCAGGGATATAAGTAATGAGAAAACTAGTGCTAAACAATTTAATATGCTTAAACTCTGTCATTTTGTCTGACATCTGCTGATTGGGCAGAAATTCAGATAGATCACTCAATTATTAATTCACCCTCATGTTACTCCAGACCACATTAACCTCAATGATGCCTCTGCTCAACCACTAAGATGCTATTATTAGTTACGCAAGCACAATTTATCTTCATTATTTGTGACGGCAACTAGAAGTTGGAAAGTTATTAGGGAGTTTTTCTTTGTTTTTTCTTTTGTTTTTAAATACACACACACAATGAGATACAGAATTTTTAATTTTCCTAAGCTGTAAGTCGTTACCATTAGAATTAAAACAAAGCAAAAAAATATTTCTTGAAATATTTCAGTTTGTTTGCAATGAATCTAGAACATAAGAAGGTTAGCTTTTTTTATTAAATTACAAAAAATAAGACTTTTTCCGTGATAATCTATTTTTTTTTTTTTTTAGATGCACCTGTGCATATCTGCTAAATTATATATATGGGGGTCAGTGCTGGTGGTCTTTAATCTTGAAATAATCTCAAAGGTTAAGAGTCCTAAATGCTTGTTTAATTGCTTCTATTCTCCTCATTTGTAAGTCACTTTGGATAAAAGTGTCTGCTAAATGATTAAATGTATGTAAAAAGCTTGCTAAACTTCCCCAGATGCCTTCCACATTCAGAATTAACCTTTTTCACACTTTTTATAATGTGTTTCTAGGACGTTTCGTGTTTTTTTTTGTTTTGTTTTGTTTTTACAAATAGCAGGACAGAGTTTGGGAGTTGCATGCACCTGCTGCATCTCTCTGGGTTTTGAGAAAGCTTTAGCTGTCTGAGTCTGGGTGATATATTCCCCCCGTGCCCTTTACATCTATCCAGCCCCCTCCATCATCATGCCCACCACACAAATGAGAGTTAAGCTTCCCTCAGAACAGCCCTGCTCCCCTCTGGCTTTTTCCGCAGAAAACAGGATGTGACACATTCTTATTAGAGCTGGATGAGTATTTTTGTCATGTATTGTCTCCATCATCTGAGGTTGTTTTTGTTTTTGTTTTTTTGGACAGTGTGAGTAATGCACTGGTTCTTTTTATGTAAATGCTGTTGTGTTTTTGCCATATATTTCAGAATTGTACTTATTATTATGCATATAATTATTTATTTGGGTTAAAACATTTATTTATTTTTTGAATCCTAGTTAATCCTAGTTAATCTTTAGGCATTAGGGTTGGGGCGGGATGATTGACTGACTAGTCAACTATTCATCTGACAACCAAAATTTTATATTTTGCCTATTTATAGAACTTAAATTGGCCTGTTTGTGTTGAATATCAGACTTGTTGATTTTGAACATTAACATATTTGCATATGCCTACTGAGCATGAAACATGTGCTTTCTCTTTGTCTGTGTGTAGAATATGAGCACATTTCCTGTGGAGAAGAATGTGTTTCCAGTCTCCAGCTCCTCCAAAGGTTTCCCAGTGCCTTTTAACCCTCCCACCTCTGCGTTACTCAAGCAAAGGTGAGACTGAACATTGCACCATTCCCCAAAAGTAACTTTGTAGTTCCAACCTTCATTAAAATGTCATCGATGTTCTTCTGAACCCTGAACATCCACACATATTAAAAATGACAGATTTACACTTCAATGAGGCATTTGCATCAACGTTTAAAGGTTTGCTTAATACTTAAAAAGTACACTGAATCATCGCTTGAAGAAAGGTTAACCTTTACTTTGAAATTCAGAGTTCAAATGATTGCTCAGGAAACACTCTGTAGATATTAAATGCATAAGATGAAACAGCAAATGAAAGCTTGCAGGGCAGACCAGTATCCAGGCTGAATAAATAAATAAAAAAAATTATACAAGTGTCTTGATTTGCTCTTTCACTCCAACAGTTATTCATTATGTAAGTGTGTTTCTCGAGTATAAATCACTGGATTTGATAAGCAAGGTGTTCAAAGACAGCTTCTCGTGATGGCAAAGTTCATATTTTAATTGCTAACAGCAGTGATGCACAAGAGGTGTGGATGACACAATTAATGGCCATTTAATTTGCTACACAGTGTGTGTTTTGAGCCATCAAGTAGGATTAATAATGAGGAAACATTACATTTACTGCCACCCAAATACTCTTATGTTGTCATAAAGCATTTATCAAAAATCAAAAAATTTAATATTCACTTATATTCATCTCTAGCTAGTCGATTAATGAGTTCATTTGTTTTATTTTTAAACACAACAGTTTTTTTATGAACAGTTATATGAATGTATGTGTGTGTGTGTGTGTGTGTATACATGTATGTATGCAAGAAGAAAAATAATTTTACTTAGCTTCCCGTAGGTCAGTTTGTGTAAACGAGAAGCCTTTCATTTTATGTAAATGAGTATATGGCATTCAAGTATATGGCAGTTTAGTAAAACTGTGCATTGTTTTGACTGACTGCATAGTTGCAGATGAACCCAAACTATAGCGTGCAGGACATGCTGATGACATTAAATTAACCCATTATCATCTGCTGGGTAATTACAGTGTTTTGTGATTCAGATTTCTGTGCAAATACGTAGATTCAGAGGCAGGAAGCTTACAGGGATATTTCACCATTTTTGCATTCAACATATTCTGTCAAAAGAAAAAAAAATATATATTTTTTTAGGATTTATATTTATGCAGTTATTGTTTTATGAGACCTAGATTACAGTCCAAATACAGTTCTAGGGAAAGCATGTCAGTATTTCATTTCATACTTATCTCCGTTTTTTAACCCACGCTCATAGGAACGTGTGCAAGAAATGTCATTCCTTTGTTGGAAGTGCCATGATATTTAACCATGACTTACGGGGCAAACTTAAAATGATAGGTTATGAATATGGTATTAGGTATAGCAGTTTGGCAGAGAAAAATAAAACACTTGATGTTGTCATAGCAGCTAATGTTGAAAATAGCACATACTAAACTGTCTGAACGTGTGATGGTCCTTTCCTTCGTTTTCGGTTTTTGAAATTGCTTATATGGCTGGGTATATCCCCTAGATGACATGCTACTGATAATGTCAGGAATCACTAGTATTTATGCCAGTCTCTTGGCAAAGACCGTTTGATTGCTTAGCTCTATAAATGCAGAGAAAATCCATTTGCAATCGGCACCACATTCTTAGTAAATGTAAATGAAAACAGTGCTATGGGCCCTGCTCCTGACACGTCAGTTAGACGACCTTTAATCATGGTGAGAAAATAGAGGTGGCAATCGATGGTACTATTGAAACCAAGGGTGTCATCAGTTTATGAACTGAGGCAGAAGCCCTCTGTGGTTTCCATAGCAGCATAGGTCTTTTGATAACAGAGGCTTCAGTCTGAAGTGGGATGAGTGGGTGTGGCCTGCAGATCAAGAGAAAAATGGGGGTTCTGCACTGATTGTGATGCATCACTGTGGTTTCAATCTGTTTTTAGCAGTAAATTATGTTTTTCCACTCTAAATGTACATTTTCAGTGAATCTTTTTATTTGTGTTTGAATGTCATACTTGTTTCTGCAATGTACCAAAAGCTCAGGGTCAGTACTTTTTATTTTATTTTATTTTTCTTTTTTTAAGAAATTAATACTTTTATTTTGCAAGGATACATTAAATTGGTCAGAAGTGACAGTAAAGACATTATTAATGCTACAAAAGATTTCTTTTTTGAATAAATGCAGTTCTCTTGAACTTTCAATTCATCAAATAATTATATGGCAATAATCTGTTTCCACAAAAATATTAAGCTGTACCCATTTTCAAAATTGATAATAATAAATGCTTCCTGAGCGCCAAATAGGAATATTAGAATTACTTCTGATAGAAATGCTGAAAATGCAGTTTTTCTATCACAATTTTTAAAGTTATTTTAAATTGAAAACTGTGAATTATAATAATTTTTGACAATATTACTATTTTTAATATATTAAATAAATCCAGCTGTGGTTATCACATAAGACGTCTTTCAAATACATTTAAAAAAAAAAATCTTACTGACCCCAAACTTTTGAACTAAAATGTATTTATATTTAATTTATATAATCTGTTTAATTTATATAATATATAGATTATATATAAATATAGATTTTTACCTAATATTTAATCAGACTGCCAAATGTGTATACTCAAATTAGGTTAAAATGCAATTCTAATTTGATGACATACAGCTTGAAGAGTATCTCCCAGCTTGGCTAGAATTTCATTCATGTCTGACTGAATTATTGTATTATTATTTTTGTTATATAATAATAATAATTATTATTATTATTATTGTAATAGACAATAAATTGAGCACATTTTAATATTCTAAAACGAGTGCAAGTGGAGGACAGAACAGTGTCTATGATTTTCCAGTCATCTACTAAAAGGGTCGCAGGCAGGACAGACAGCACTCATTTAAAGCGCAGATGAAAGTTATTACCACCAAGGCCTTTCGGAGTGTCTCGCCTCTGCTATCTGTGAGCAAATGCTTAATAGAGGCACTTCATTTCCTACAGATGATACTTATCCAATCAAATCAAATGTGTCATGTCACTGTCCTTGTTGACACTCATTCATGTGATATTCAGTTTCCCACTGGATCTGGTCCAATGTCAGTCATTTACATAACCGTGTGTGTGTAACAATTAACTGCAATGGAGTCACACAAGCGTTTTAGCCTCTTCAAGCCACCCAAATCTTTACCTTTACACTATACTAAATAATACCCAGAAGGTCATTTGAGACCGATAACACTGGACTTTACAAAGCAAATGTGCAATTGCAAATTGCTCTGCATGCACCATGGCAACAGCTCTTCCATACCTGACCTTCTTCACACAAAGGGAAATACATGAAAATGTTCAAGTAAAGAGACTTTCTTTTGCTCTTGATTTGATTTTTGCATAGCTCTTTGCTTGGAAGTAATCTTGTCTTGAGTGATATTTCTGCTTGCCAGAGCACCAGCATGGGGTTTGATTAATAGTCATTTGTATTTAATCATTTTTAAGGACCAAACTAATTCAATTTTAAAAATTAGAATTGAACAGTTTGGAATTCTCATATAGGAAAAGAAAAAAAAAAAAAAAAAAAAAAAACTTTGTCCAGGTACTTCACCCCACAATCGAAGAAAATAAATAAGATTAAAATTTCCATCCTAATACTGATTATTGTTATGGGAAAAAAAATCTTGTTCTTATTAAGAGAACAACATATTATAAAAACATATTATAAATCAATGCTGAGGTAAAAAAACAAAAAAACAAAACAAAAAAATGAGCTTAATGTTTTTATACATTAAATTATTGAGGGTTCGGAAGGAAAAACATGCTTAATTGTCATAAAAAAACAACAAAAGAAAAACTTTTTTTATTTTTTTATTTACCCATAACTGTATATAACTTTGTCATTTTAAATGATGAGTAAATGTATTAGGTGTGTTAGAAGTGGTTTCTTATTTTCGGTATTATTTTTCAAAGATGACTTATTTTAAGGGGAAGGGGATATGTTATGGTTCCTTTATTAAGAGCATCGGTGTCATGCTCACTCTCATTTCACCTGTGCCCCTGCCGTCAACACCTGTGATGTTTATACAGACCGAACACAGTGACAGACTCAAATCTATATCTCAAAGAGTACCTTCACTTCTATATTAAGACAATCTTAACACATTTCTATTTCTGACCTGACTGCTGATGCTTCTACTCAGTGATGAGAAAAGGATAGATTCATTTCAGCTCAGAATTCTCATCACTCTCTACTCTTTAAACAGGCTCAGACTTAGCTCACGACTAAAGATTGAGGACCAGCCATTGTGAATTAATGGACCGCTACTCAGTAGCTACTTGAGGCTGCTACTTTAATTCAGTGAAGAGACCTTTGAGTGCTGCTTAAGAACCATTAAAAGAATAGTTCTGAATTCTGTCATCTGTTTACCCTCATGTTTTTTAATTAATTTTGGACCCATTTATAGCAGAATGTGCAGTTTTCCATACAATGCAAGTGAATGGTGACCACAGCTGTGAAGTAAGTTTATACTGAGTAATGTTCATTTTTAGGAGATTCTTCCTTCCAAAAACATGAGGTTGTTCTTTATGAATGCTTTTTTAATGTGCAAGAATTCATTTTGGTAAATTGCATGCCATTTTTATGCACCCATTCCCCCAATAAGACAAACCCTAAATGATTAATTTTGCTTCCCTTCATCTTCACGTATATTGGTGCTGTTCCAGGCAACAATTAAGCCTGGATGTGACTGTTTGTGTAGCCCTACTGCTGTGTGTTCCTGCTGTTAGATGAATGTCATTATTGAACGGTCTTGAAATTGTTGCACTAATTAAATCATTTAGTAGTTCTTGCTAAGGCAATCATCGTTATTACTATTGCTCACATTCGGGCTTAGAAATCTTAAAAAGCCCCTAACTTCAAATATTATATTTTAATGCATAATTCATCCTGCACCATTTGTTCATTTTGACTTGATTTAGAAAAACATTTTTTGATTAACAACAAATATATCTCAATGATACTAAAATAACACTGTTATATATTACTTTTTAAAGCAATGTGTATATATATATATACACACAAGACAAGCTTTTTGAAGGTTGACTATAGTATACGTCTGTATATCATTCTGAGAACTCCTTTGAGACAAGTGACTCACTTTATTTTCCAGTTATAAAGTGTAATGTTCTCATATTACAGGTATTATATCTCAGCTGCCTTAACAGTGAACCGTTTGACTCATTCACTAAATGGTTTTGTTTCATGTGCTTTTTAGAGGTATTTTAACTGCTGGGTTATTTTGTGATCGAATCCAGTTGTGTCAGCTAGTTACCATGGATACTGCCATTCTACAGTCTTTTCCAGAAGTCTACGTATATCCTATAATACATTATTAAGTAAACCACAGTCTGTGCATGATCCGTTATACTGATACAGTCCACACACTACAGTACAATTATGCCACAGGTGAGCATCTATCTCAAGGCAGCCTTCAGGGAAAGGTCAGAGCCTTCTACTCGGTCTATACCAGGATTCTTTGTTGGCCCAAGGCAAATACGTAATTCTGCATCATCACAAAGCATCATGAACTCTGCCTGGAGCAGGTCAGACTCAGACTATAAATCTCTTGGGTTTCCATTAATATATGCGGTTGCATTTCAGTTGTGTTTTCTTCTTGCAGATCAACCATGGATCTGGAATATTCCTTATGCTCAAGCCCTGTATGGGTTCCTTCTTAAACAGTTCGAGGTGCTGGGATCATCTGCATAAGACACCTAAACACACTTTAACTTTTGACACAAATAGTAAATGTACACCATAGTAGTGCACCCATAATGTTTTGTAATCATAGAAACTGTTGAGATGTTTAGTTATGCCTTAATTGTAAACATTTTGTAAAAAGGCCAAATGCATTTTACAATGGGAAAACCTTGAACTAAATACATTTTTCAGTAGTAGTGTCCTCCTATTACTTGTGGAAAGATCTTATGTTAATCTAGAAATCCAGTAATGTATGTTGAAAACAGCAATCAAATGAACTATTGTCAATGGTTTTGACCCAGTCGTGTTCACTCCTTGATTCAAAAACCTCAGAAGCAGGTAATAGGTACCATTTATAAAGAAGAAGAAAAAAAAAAAAAAAAAAAGATTTTTCACATCCATTTTGAACCGGATTTGTCATATAATGAATAGAGTTCAGATAAAAAGAGGACTAAATGAAATGGTGAAAATAACTCAAATTGGTCTTTTTTAAAGTTTGATTATGGCCATATCCTCTGAAATGAATTCCAGACGAGCTCCAAGGGCAGATTGATTTTTTCGTTCCTGGCTACAGTGATGCAGTAATGTGTTTGAGGAGGACTTTTCTCCCCCGGCATCAGTGATATATTGAAAGTGTTCAAAATACAGAACAATTGTTGCTGTTTTCTACTCATACTGAAATTTTCATGTTGCTTAGCAACATTGGAAAAGTTAATTCCACGTTGATGCAGGAAATCCCTGTGGCCCCAATCTTTTTTTTTTTCTTTAATGAATACAGTTTTGATTCTGTGTATTATTTCAATATTCACTTAGACCTTTATTCCAGCGTGTCTGTACTTAAAAGTTACAGCATGTCGCTTCTGGAATTTGTGTTGTGCATTGTAATGAAAAAGAACTATTCGTTCTGAATTATGTAGATCTCTCTTGCACAACTATCTGTGACATTTGTTGAAATCGCTTTAGACTTTAATCCGATAAATATTAGAGAACATTCCTCCATTCTAAAAAAGGTCTTTTAGTATCGATCCCAGATCATTAGAGTAATTCCTAACAGAGCAGTCTGTCCGAAACAACAAGGATCAATGTGTTTACCATTCCAATTAGTGACTATACTGTGTTAATGATTACCTGCAATTACTAATAATTGTCCCCATTTTGCTAAACTCGTAGTTTTGTCAAGGTATGACATTTTTGCAAATATTTTTCAGTTATATATATATATATATACACACACACACACACACACACACACAGGTGTCCAAAGTTAACCATGTGTAGTTCATTACATTAACTATGGACATGTTCCACTAACATTTTAAAACATAGTTTATTCTATCATTTAAGACCAGTCAAACTTTATTTTCAACATTTTGAATAAGAAGTATATTTGTGATTGATCTTTGGTCATAAAGACTGATAGACTGCTGCATTTTGCGGTTCAAAATTTCTAATGTAATTTTCATTTCTAATGATACATTTTAATTTAAATTTCCTGAATATCAAACTCAAGTAAGTATCAGACTAGCAGCTATTTATCAATCTCAAAGGAGCATTTTATTGTATCTGACCACTGATGAAGTTACATGCAATCAGGCTACATATTTTTAATGGTTTGCTGTGCTTGGATGAGGCTTAAAAAGACATGAAGGCATCATATGGAAAGCTGATTTAACATTTATTATCTAAAACGTACCTATCAATGTGTATTAGAGTTTTCTCTGACATATTTTCCATTTTTACTAGTGACTATTATTTAGGTCCATATACTTATTAGTCTAGCTTTACTAATGCTTATTTATGAAGCAGTAGTTATCTACCCAGTGGTTGATCTTACATTAACTCTTAGAATCTTTTTTTATTTATTTTTTATATTATGGCTAGTAAAAGTATTAACTTGAATACATGCATATATCTGATAAAGGTGTTAGTGTATATTTATTTAGAAATTGTATAAGTAGCGTGATACAACTGGAATACACACTAGTCATGAATAGCTGAACCACAGATCACTAAAAGAACCTAATTGCAAAACTAGCAATTTGTCACAAGTAACAGTAAAACCTGTCTTTGTTGGGATAGGATTGATGCAAATGAATAGGTAGCCTACTAGTGACTGAAGTAGCCTAGCTGTAGTAGTAAATTAAAAATAGATAGTAGTCACTATTTGAGTCTAATAGTAAAACAAGTACCAGCAACACAGAAAGTGATGCGTTAGTTTTAGTGTCTAATAGTTGAAATAGCTTGCCATATGCGTCGGCTCCGAGAGTTTCGTGCAGTCGCAGGGAGCGTGCGCCTTTTGTGAGGTTTGTCTACTGAACTTGAGGCACATCGTGAATATTTCTAGTTCTTCCGAGTTTAGCCAGTGTAAACTGTTGTGGAAAGCCTTTTATAGTAGTTCTAGCTCGTGCACAAATTCATTGTCGGAGATCTTCCATAGCTCACACATGCAGCCACCTGATGGACGCACTATGGCGAATGGAGTGGATTGAAAGAAGGTAAGCTTTCCGAAGAGACCTAGTGAGATGCATCACATGGAGATGAGCTGAACTACTAGATCCACCCACAGTCTAATCTATCAGGATTTCAGCTGGCACTAAATCGTTTCTCAAAGGATGGTATGAGCATCTCACATCATCATTGCTCATATGCAGTGCATCTGGTGTACATGCAGCCAAAGGATAATGGAAGACGAGGAAGTTTCTTACAGATGCTTTCCCGCCACCGTTAAATGTAAGATGTGGATACTTTATTACCAGTCCTGTCCAGCAGTAGTCACATAATGGCATGTAGAGGCGCGTGCTGCTGTGGCTGTGGTCCTGTGAATGAAGATAATGCGAGGTTCATTATGTTGCTGCTCCTCATCATCCTCTACCTCCTGTGCGGAGCCGCGGTCTTTTCAGCCCTGGAGCATCCCAAGGAGAGACAGGCGAAGGAAAAGTGGGCTCAGAGGTTTGAGCTTTTCAGCCAAAAGTACAATCTCAACAGAAGTGATCTGGAGAAGTTCTTGAGACATTATGAAGAGGCGAACATCGCAGGAATACGGGTGGACACCCTCAGACCGCGCTGGGATTTTACCGGAGCCTTTTACTTTGTCGGTACTGTCGTGTCCACCATCGGTAAGAATGACACTTGAAATATATCTTGACTGAAAAGATTAAGAAATATTCTTAAATCTGGTGGATATATTATATAGTATATATCTAAATTCACTTCAATATTTGCAAATAAATGTACAACGAATATATAAAAATAAATAGTATGATATTTATGTGTGTCATACTAGTCACACTTTTCAATCCAGTGAATATGTCTTACAGTCTATACAGTATTGCCTGAAAAAAAAAAAAAAGTAGATTGCAAATACCTTATTGTTCTGTTAGTGGGGCATATTCTCACAGTGAAATCAGCCTTTTATAATCTTTTAACAAAGTCTAAACAGTCTAATGAAATAGGATGCAAATATATACAACCATTGCTTTAGCCAACAAATATTGTAATGAATAGATTGTGAATATTTAAAATGTCCAAATCTTTCTTGTTGTCCATGCATTGATGTATGTCAGTGTGGTTTTATCATCTTAACTTGTTTACCTGAAACACAGCAAACATTAGGATAGGATCCACACACACACACACACACACACACATCTAAATAAAGAGAGGCTTGAATTAAAAATAATATTAAAATGCATAACCTGCAGCTATTTATTATTTATTTACTGACTGATGCAAGTAGGGATTGTGTAGTAACAGTTGCCTTGTGTTGTGATATTGTACTTTAGCGTTCACATTGTTGTGTATTTATTTATTTGTGGATGTTTGTGTAAATACACTTTGTGTATTGGATTTTTATGATTAAAATGAAAATTTAGTTTAATATATATAAAACATGCAAGAACACAATAAATGTAGTGTTGTAAATTGTTACATTGAGGTATTGGACTATTGATGCAGGTCACTTTACCTGCATGTTATACAGTGTAAAGATTTTGAAGTGATTTTATTGTACTTAACCTGAAATTTCGTAGCTTTTGAAAGCTTTGCTTTTGGTACAATATTATACCCAACACCTCAAGAACTGAGATTTATAAAGGAAGTAAAATCAGTCTGATACATGTTCCCCTCTGTTTTCTATACATTTCAATACATAATACATTTTATTTTCTATTCTTAACAAGTCGTTAAATATTGACATTGCAGTCTTCCCTAAGACTTAATAAAGATGCTGTTCATCTAAACTGAAGTCTACAGGTAATGCAATCAAATATGTGTTTACAGAATTTCCCAGTTCCCCTTGTCTGTATTCCTCACTAATTCCAAGAAAATTTCCCAAAGGGAAAATCAACAAACACAAAACTGTTAGTATTCCAACTGATGAACCGCAGACCTCTGTGGCTTATATTGTCTTTTCTTGCTGTTTGGTTTGTTTTCATTGCATCTCTTAAACACACTTAGACACAGTGGCTTAGATGCAAAAATGACTGCTTTGAGGGCAGTGGTGGCCTAATGGTTAGATAATCTGACTTGTAACCCAAAGGTTGTGGTTTCTAGTCTCGGTACTGGCAGGGATTGTAGGTGAGGGGAGTGAATGAACAGCACTCTCCTCCACCCTCAATACCACAACTGAGCAAGGCAATGAACACCACAGCAAAAATAGCTGCCCACTGCTCCAGGTGTGTGTTCACTTGGATGTGTTAAATGCAGAGCCCAAATTCAGAGTATGGGACACCATACTTGGCCACACTTCACATCACTTATGAAAACAAAGTCTTCAGAGCTGACGATGTGAATGAGCTTGTCTTCGTAATGTCCTTCTCATGCAAAATCATCTATGAGAAGAATAATGCAATCCACTTGTTATTTGCAATTCAATCAGTGTGACAAACTAAAAGTGGGAGATGTTTCAGAATCTGTCACCAATAACAACACTTTTCTCCAGCTCCAAGGAAGATGATCATATTTTGGACAATTCAACTCAATAAAGCCTGTGGCATATCTTGTTTATTCCCTTATATTTGGGTATAAATTAACGTTTCTTACTCTCATATTTCCCACAGGGTTTGGAATGACCACACCAGCCACAGTCGGTGGCAAAATCTTCCTGATCTTTTATGGCCTCATTGGCTGTGCAGCCACCATTTTATTTTTTAATCTGTTTTTGGAGAGAATGATAACGGTCTTGGCTTTTGTCCTCAAATCCTGCCATGAAATCCAACGGCGACGCAAAGGAGTTTTACCTCACGACAGCAGACAAGACTCAAGAAATGCAAGGCTAAACAGTAAAGACAGTCTTGCAGGATGGAAGCCCTCGGTGTACTGTGTGATGCTGATCCTTTGTGTGGCAGCAATAATCATTTCCTGTTGTGCTTCGGCCATGTACTCCTCGATCGAGGGATGGGAATACTTAGACTCACTCTACTTCTGCTTTGTGGCATTTAGCACCATTGGTTTCGGGGATATGGTCAGCAGCCAGCGGGCCAGTTACGAGAACCAAACCGTCTACAGAATTGGCAATTTCTTCTTTATTTTAATGGGCGTTTGCTGCATTTACTCGCTATTCAATGTCATCTCCATTGTTATCAAGCAGGTGCTCAACTGGCTCCTGAAAAGGCTCAAGATCCCATGCCTTCACTGCCCTGGGAGGTCTCTCCGGCCCCGTAGGAACGCAGTCATGCCGGCCCATGTCCGAACACGTGTTCGCAACATATCCATAGACACTGATGCAGTGAACGACAGTGAGACGGATGGACGCAGGATGTCTGGAGAGATGATCTCCATGAGAGACTTCCTGGTGGCTAATAAGGTCAACTTGGCGATCATGCAGAAACAACTCTCGGAGACTGCCAACGGCCATCCCAGGCCATGCGGGTCAACAAATAGACACAATGGATTTTCTGGTGGGGTCGGAGCCCTGGGCATAATGAATAATAGGCTTGCAGAAACCAGTGTGGACAGATAAATATAAACCTTCCAAATAAAATAACACAATGGCTTTATGAAAAGCCAGAATGCACTGCCCAAAGTTTAGGAACTATTGCTTTTATAATACAGATGTAGGCTCGTAAACACAGTCTGTTATGTGAGTTGAATGCTGTATAGTTGAAATATCCATTTAAAGGTAAAGAGAATGGAGCTCAGGTCTGTTTCTAAGATTGATGTGCTGCGAGAGACTTTTGACTCAAACTCTCATGATTGTAGGGTTTTTATTTTTTCTCTAGGATGTTGCAATCAGCAAGAGGCACTTTGTATGACAAAAATAAATAAGCACAGACGCTATGCTGGTAGATCTACAGTGGGGTCCAAAGTCTGAGACCAGTAGTCTGAATGTATATTCTTTTTTATAAATAAATGAACATGTTATACTATAAGCATTATAATTATTATTATAATAACTGCATGAAATTTAAACCGGAAAAATTAACACTATTTTCATAATTGTTGAAATTTCATAACTATTAATTGATAATAGTGTAATAGTGCTTTGCTTGTCCCTCATGGTTTAAATTACTGCAGCACTTGGATCAGATGATCCAAAGAGCATCTTAGACCTTCTGTAGAGTCACATCATCAATGTCACAAATTAGCTTATTTGATCAGTGACCTAGTAGTTCTGAATCTAAAGTATTAAATATGTTAAATATCATATATACACTAAAAAATTTAAGTTTATGTTTGAAAAAGAATAATCATTCAGCAAAGATGCACTAAATGTACAGTAAAAACATTTATAAACTTGCAGAATATTTCTATTTCAGATAAATGCTGTTATTTTGAACTTCAATTCATCAAGAATCTGTAAAAGGTTTATCCTGAATTCCACAGAAATGTTAAGAGTGCAACTGTCTGTAACATTGATAATAAATATTTATTGAGTAGCAACTTTACATTCTAACTGAAACAAAATTTAACATTATTACTTTTTTTTACGATTTTTTAAATCAAATAAATGCACCCTTAAGCACAAGTGACTTGTAAAATGTTACAGACCCCGAGCTTTTGAATATGCATGAATGTGGTCTGAGATTTTCATTGTGGTTTGAGACTTTGGACTCCTTTTATGTCACTTCTGTCAGCTTCTGAACATTTCTTTTTAGGTTCAGCTGAAGAATCTAAGTGATGCAAATTACATTCATCTGCCAGTAACTTGCTGTCTTTTTCACTGTGCAGGTATGTAGATATGGGCATGAGGCACAAGGTGTGACGGTTATGAGAGCCAAACAGCTCAAATGCCATCTGTTTCATGTATGCCATACTTCAGATACTTCATAGTGTCTACCAGCTGTATAGAATTCATAAGTCAACATACTGATTGAATTGCTTATCAGGTATTTCAGATTGTACAACCAGAAGTGCACAGAACAAAATGAACCATGTCGTCCAGAACGGTTCATGAAATATGTGCAATGCCAAAATGGGTATGATGCAGGACATCAGATCATTTTCTCCAGCACTTTGTATCTTGAGTTCTGAAATCTGCTTACTTTATTTTGAGATGAATGCTTGTACCTATGTAGAAGGTGTAATGCATGTTGAATTAATAAAATATGCTTTTAGTGAGTAAGTTTCATTACGATACATCATTTTTATTTACTTACTTTTACTAACTCTTTGTAATACTTTGGTCATAATTCGGATTAGGCTAATCAATCGCAACATTCAGCGATGCACATCAGCCCGCTCGTAAAAGGCGCTACTTTCATGTCTCTCCTATTACTCCGCGAGCAAGCTCGCTCTACTTTCATTCAACAATATATCTCTCTATCTTGCATCTCATTCATGCATCATCATGTATTGTACTGAAAATTACTTGATAGTACTTAAGTATTAATATTGCTGAAATACTATTGCAGAGTTGACAGACTGTTTTGTACATTGTAGGGGACTATTTTTTTTTTATTGCGGAAGCTTTATAATGAAAATTATAAAATAATTAAGCCTCAAGCTGCACGTATTTATTTATTTGGTGATTGGCAATCATAACTATGTCCATTGGGTGTATGAGCAGTAAAGTGAGATTACTTTTGTGCACATCAGTATCTGATAATGCAGGCTGTTATTTGACTGAACAGCTGGTAAGTGAAAATCAATTTCTTTAGATTGTTAAGTGAGTCATGACATGTCTGTGTTCCCTCCATTAACATCTGTCACCAGCAGACTTGTGGCCCTCACCAGTTTTCACACCCACTAGTATGGATATGATTCTGCTGTCACTTCAGTGGAATCTCAGAGGTGATGTGAAAGCAAAAGCAACTCAGTGGATGTTCAACCTCTTTCCGAGCAGTAAAGAAAATGGATGTTTTCTAGCAGATTCTCGTCGTCTTATTTGTTTCGAGTGCATTCTGGGCTGTCAAAATTAGTAGATCAATGCAGAAAGTCAATGATCCAAAACAGTCATATTGTTGCACGCCTAATGTACATTTCTTTTTCTGCACAAATACAAAAGTATAATCAACTCAAGAAGCCCTGGGTTATTCGGCTGTGATTAGATTTTCAAACACATGCATATACATAAGTCTAGGCTACAAATGAGCTTCACTGAACTCAAAACACCCACCATGTTCATGACAAAAAAATAAATAAGCACAGACGCTATGCTGGTAGATCTGCAGTGGGGTCCAAAGTCTGAGACCAGTAGTCTGAATGTATATTCTTTTTTTTATAAATAAATGTACATGTTATACTATAAGCATTATTATTATTATTATAACTGCATGAAATTTAAACTGGAAAAATTAACACGATTTTCATAATTGTTGAAATTTCATAACTATTAATTGATAATAGTGTAATAGTGCTTTTGCTTTGAAACACAAAACAAAACTGTAAAAATGTAAAAGGTAACAAGATTATCAAACCATTGTTTTGACCAACACTGTTTTTAAATGAAATTATAAAATTGACCTCTTATCTACTACTAAATCAAGAAAATAAATGACGTATAAATTTTTGGAAACGTTATATACCGTTTTGTTATGCACTGTTGTGCACTAGGTAAATTCATGGTGATTGCTATAAATGTCCACTAGATGGCGGTAGTATGTAATAAAACTGTAAATCCCTCTTGCAGGTGTTGAAATTTAATCCAGTAGTCAAACATAACTTTTGATCTTTTAAGTTTTTTTAAGGTCCTTCCGTCACACACAATTAATATCTAATGAAATGCAGTTGAGTATTTCGTTAAAAGTACTATGTGGAATAAATAGTAAATATTAATACTCTAAAGGGGGGGGGGCTTTATCTCGTTTAAAACAAATCTGCATGATTATCTGAATATTATGTTTTTTTAAATTTCAGAAAAGAAAATTAAGAAATATAAGCAGTAAATCCCATATCTGTCGACACGTCATCAGCGAATAAAAAGAAATGACTTTTTTTTTGGTCCGTGCAGCAGTTGGTGAAAAATGATCAAAGATGAAACTGTACCACATTCCACTGGATTTGTAGTCCGGCGCTCGACGAACTCCCATTCAGTGTGACTATCCGGTCCGCCGAGATAAACTACAACTCCCATGAAACTACTGCAGCGATTCTGTTATTATCAATATGGCTTCTGTCAGTCAGACAAAGGCGAATCAGTTTATGCCTTGAAATGAAATCAAATTAGGAAAAGGTAGCGGGAGAGTCGGACATCGTCCTGTTTTGCTGGTTCATGTCTGGCGACGTGGATTAAAGAGACGGAAACACTGTCAATTGAGTTGAATAAATGCAGTGGTGCACGGAGGCCCTGCACGCGCACAATCAGGTAAGTATGAGATGCCAAATTATAAGAAAGGCGTCATTTATAAAATCTGACTGGAGACATGAAATGTGCTTTCACGTGCAAATGGCACTCGTGGGGAGATGAGCTCGGTTCGACCGCTGGCTCGCATGTAAAGTCGCATCTGCTCTCTTTCTGTGCTGGGATAGGGCTTTAGAAAAGAAATGCCAGCAACTGTGCAACAACTGACACTGTATTGACATTGGCGAAATCAGCTAATAGTTGTGTTGATGCTCATCTCTTTGCATTTATTTATTATTATTATTATTATTATTATTATTGACTATTGTTACTTATTTATATACATTTATGTTTTGTTTTAACAAGGTTCTGACTGCATTCTGAAGATTTGTTATTTGGGTGTAGGGTTTGTAAATATTGGGGTAAGCTGATGTCTGGTGAAAATGGGCTTGATAGGTCATGCTAATTAATGTTATTATCAATTGCAGTGATTTTTGAGTTTGGGAAGGTGTCAAAATGGCCCTATTAAGACCACCCAAATTCAAAGTTGTTTTTTGAAGATACTGTACATTAATAGTTTTTTAATAAAGTGTATATGCATTTTACAATTAAAACAGTCCAGTACACATTATTTTTGTCATAGACTGATCATATTAAAATTGCTTAATTTTTAAATATTATAAACCCAGAGCAGTTTTTTTAATGCATTGTACATGTGTATCGCATCATGCTTTTTATTGTAAATGTTGCACATTACATGAAATAAGATCATTCCGGTGCATTTTTGATTGACCAACTTGACAACTGTAAAAACTGCTGATGAAGCTAAAATAAAGCTTTAGTAGTTTGCACTTTTCAGCATCAATTCAACGAAAACCAAAGTCAATCTGGATGTTTCTCTAGTTTTACCTTAGTCCCTTCAACCGGTTCTTATCACCTACCTTGAAAAATTTTGAAGTTCATAAAATAAAAGAATGTGTTTGAGCACAAATTCAGTTAATGTTTTTAGATGAGGTTAAGTCTTAGCTTCGTATGCTTCTGAAGCAGGGAATAGTGGTTAATAGTGCATTAAAAGCATTCTTTATAAGCCCTCATGACAAAAACGTGGTGTATATGGATTAGAATTACAGGGATTTAAATCTGATTTTAGCTTGAATATGTTCTGTTTATATTAAATATAATTAACCATTTTATCATTTTTTTATTCTATTCAGAACTGTAATTGTTCTTCTGCATCTTTGGGAGCATCACTTAGGCTCCGTCATGTACTTGCTATTCGTGATCTATTAAAATGCCAGTATTGCCTTTGAATGCCAGGAAAATAAATCATATCAGGATGCATTTTGTTTATCATCTCTTCATTTGAACAATTACAATATGCAGCCAACACTGGAAAAGATTCTTCAGTGGAATATACAGCTTTGATGCGGTTTAGTGTGACCTAGATATTCATTTTATTTGTGTAATGTTAAGCCCACGGTTTCTGTAGATGCTTATTCAATTTATTCGTAGATTTATAACTTTAATTGTAGCAGCACAGTGGTCATCAGGTACCACAGACAATATATTCTAGATGTTCTCCATTTTCGTTGATCAGTGGGCATGAAGGTCTAAGAAGGTGTCAGTTACACACAGTGGGTATGGAAAGTATTCAGATCCCCTTACATTTTTCACTCTGTTTTATTGCAGCCATTTGCTAAAATTAAGTTATTTTTTTCCTCATTAAGTTACACAGCACCCCATATTGACAAAAACACAGAATTGTTGACATTTTTGCACATTTATTAAAGAAAACCTGAAATACCACATGGTCCCAAGTATTCAGACCCTTTGCTCAGTATTTAGTAGAAGCACCTTTTTGATCTATACAGCCATGACTTTTTTTGGGAAAGATGCAACAAATTTTTCACACCTGGATTTGGGGATCCTCGGTCATTCCTCCTTGCAGATCCTCTCCAGTTCTGTCAGGGTGGATGGTTAATGGAGAATCCTTCAGGTGTTTTTTTAGCAAACATGCAGGCTTTCAGGTCTTGCACGGAGGAGAGGCTTCCGTCGGGCCACTCTGCCATAAAGCCCTGACTGGTGGAGGACTGCAGTGATGGTTGACTTTCTACAACTTTCTCCCACCTCCCGCCTGCATCCCTGGAGCTCAGCCACAGTGATCTTTGGGTTCTCCTTTACCTCTCAGATAGCTCAGTTTGGCTGGACGGCCACATCTAGGAAGGATTATGGTCGTCCCAAACATCTTCCATTCAAGGATTATGGAGGTCAATGTGCTCTTAGGAACCTTAAGTGCAGCAGAATTTTTTTGAAAACTTGGCCAGATCTGTGCTTCGCCACAATTCTGTCTCTGAGCTCTTCAGGCAGTTCCTTTGACCTCATGATTCTCATCTGCTCTAACATGCACTGTGAGCTGAAGGTCTTATATAGACAGATGTGTGGCTTTCCTAATCAAGTCCAATCAGTCTAATCAAACACAGCTGGACTCAAATGAAGGTGTAGAAATGGACAGCACCTGAGTTAAATATATGAGTGTCACAGCAAAGAGTCTGAATACTTAGGACCATGTGATATTTAAGTTTTTCTTTTTTAATAAATGTCAACAATTCTGTGTTTTTCTGTCAATATAGGGTGCTGTGTGTACATTGAGGGGAAAAAAATGAACTTAAATGATTTTAGCAAATGGCTGCAATATAACAAAGAGTGAAAAATGTAAGGGGGTTTCTTTCCGTACCTACTGTATGTAATAGATGCAAGTTACTATGCAACAAATGGGCTGTAAAAAGTGTTTCAAAATGTAGAGAATAGAAGTCAAGGAGGATTTGGACTTTTTGGAGGCTGTGCTGATGAACAGAACCAGGGGCATTAGGCCAGAATCAACTTTGATCTTGAGCTACTGTAAAACAGATGAGTTTCCTGCAACCTCCTGCCTCAGTACTATAGGTTCATAACTATAATCTATAGATGTTTTTATGCTGTAGGTTCATAACTATAATCTATAGATGCTTTTATGCTTCCATGCATATGTCAGATAAGACCGTGAATATGCAAATAAAAGAAACAATGAGCAACTCTAAATTCCTCAGAGCATTGATACATTATTTAAATTGCATGCACAACAGTAGCCTTGCATTTAATGCTTGTTGTAGCAAGATTGCAACTCTCTTGATGATTGTTATTGTTAAAAGTAGCGATGCATTTTGCATTCTTAAACAATTATCTGTGTTACTATTTTCATGTGTGCAGGTAAGTAAACTTTGTTGGTTTGTCTTCAAGTAATTTCAGTAGAAGCAGTTTTGCGTGCCTGTGGTTTGACACGTCTCCATATGAGCGATTTTGATATCTTGTGTCACTGTGGTACGGCTAGCTTATTAAAACCAGATTTGATGTCTAAGGTGACACCTTTACATTTGGAATGTTTTCCAATATCAGAAAGCCTGGTAATATATACCTGTATGTGGCGCATGCATCAGTTGGTTATTTTATGACTTGCATTGTTCGGTTTCTACCACTAAAGGCTTGTTACAAGGTTTGTGTATTGTAAAATGAATACTGAACAAATCCTTAAAACCTCCTAGATTTATTGATGTTTCTGCTTATTTGGTGTGTCTGATGCCTCTGCATAATTAAACCTTTTGAAGCCTTTTGAGGGTGCATGGGTTAGCAGAAATCTTTTTTTATGCGTTTCATGCAGCGCAGACACCAGAAGACAGTCGTACTCGCTCATCAGCAGAATTAATTCTTGAAGAACATGTCGCAGGGAAGTTGAAATCTTCATTTTGTTAAAAGGAGCCTCCCTGTTTTCTCGTTTGCTTCATTGCATTAAACTCTGCCATATGGAATGCGTATTGTGCTGGCACGAGTTTTGCATTTGCAGCGTCATAAGTTGTAGCTTCCTTTTAAAACTCGAAATGAATTGAAATACGGTGTTTTACGGGATAAGCAGACGCATGTGTGTGTGGGCAACAGCCTGGCATTGAGAGCACTATTCTCAGACAAGCGTCCGTATGCAGTGATTCATCCTCCGCTTCTTCACTGAAAGTAGGTTGACCGCCTCGGATGGAATTTTTCTTGGCAGTTTTCCCTAAAGTTAACCTCCTTCCCCCTCCTCACGTGTCCCGGCTTTCTGCTGTTTAAAGTCTATTCAAAATTTGTGGTAATGCATGCAGTGTCTTTGCCTCGACCTCAGACAGGCTATGCACTTCTGTTGCAATGGGTGGTCAATAAAGGTGCGGTGACTTTGACATTTTCTTAGAAAAATAATGCTTCAGTTAGAGCTCCACTGCTTTTCCTAGATAAAAACATGTTTTAGTTTTTTTAGTTTAGACTGTTATTATGACTTTTATACACTATGCAGCCACGTGTCAGCATTTATCAGCGTGAGTTTAAGGATTTCCTCCAACATCAATCTCTAATGCAGCAGCTCCGTCTCTCTTTTTGTTGGCAGAATGTCCCATTACACAGATGAGCCTCGTTTTACCATTGAGCAGATCGACTTGCTGCAGCGGCTACGTCGGAGCGGCATGACAAAGCAAGAGATCTTGAACGCGCTGGACACCCTCGACCGGCTGGACCGCGAGCACGTGGAGAAGTTCGGCCACCGGCACGCCCACGGCGGAAATGGGGCAGCCGCCATCAATCACGGCAACACCACCACCTCTTCAAACTCCTGCACTACCTCCTCTAACAACCTCACAGCCTCTTCTTCAACGACATCTACAGCCACGCAGACGGGGTACCGTGGCAATGGCCTCTCTCCATCCCCTAGCAACATCTATGACACCTCCCCGCCCCCGACTGTCCCCACCCCCGTGCCAGTAGTAGCACCCATGGTCCAAAATGGACGGGACAGCCTTGCCTCTATGCCCAATGGTAAGCTGTCCCCGCCCCGCTTCGCCATTAGCAACACCTCCTCGCGGGCCTTCGCTTTCGAGCACCCAGATGAGGACGTGGACATCGATGATAAAGTCGAGGAGCTCATGAGGTGAGTGAGACCATCACAATAGGACAGTTCCCATTCAGAATGATTAAATGGTACTTTAAGAAATGCTCCCAAAAATAGTGTTGATGTTTTTCATTTTGATGTCTCTCTCTCTCTCTCTCTCTCTGTTGTTGTAGAATGGACAGTGCTATAATTAAAGAAGAGATTAAAGCCTTCTTGGGGAACCGGCGAATATCACAGGCAGTAGTTGCCCAAGTTACAGGTTAGTTTGCTCTTGCCAAAACAAATAACAAATATATTGTGATTTATGCTATGACCATTGATATAATATTTCCCTATTATTTAGAGACCCATTATGTTCCTTCAAGCTATATTCCAGTAACATTTAAACAGAAATGTCATCTGTATGGCTGCTTTTTATTACAGCTGTGGGATTTGTCACGGCATGCCTTGGAGAGGCATATGCAAGTCAGTTTTTGCCCTTATAAGCTTTGTGTGGTTGTGTGCAGGTATCAGTCAGAGCCGGATCTCTCATTGGCTGCTCCAGCAGGGCTCAGACCTCAGCGAGCAGAAGAAAAGAGCTTTCTACCGCTGGTACCAACTAGAGAAAACTACACCTGGTAACAGCCAACCCCAGAGTCCTTTACCCATGTAGCACCTCGTGTCTGTCATCTAATAATAGCTCTAACTCTAAACTCAAGACATCACAATTACAAGACATCTTTGGCTGATAAAAATGTTGTTCCACGTCCTACTTGTGTAATGCAGGTTCTAACTTAATTTTTTGATTGTGTACGAGCTCATTTCCCTGTATTTACATTTCATATCACGTTTTGCAATGCTTTGCATAATAATAAAAAAAACATTCATAATTTAATCTTTATCAAATCTCAAAATGAATATTACTTTTTCATTTTGTACATTGTAATGTTTTGATGCATAAATTCTGTTTTAAAATGATTGATTTAGTTTAATAAGATCTGGGGTACCATATGGGATTTCAATGGGCATATCATAATATCTATCGAAGTAGCAAGTAATATCAATACAGTGCTGCTTTGCACATTGCATATATTTTATATTATTATTTTATTAGATGTGAAATGTGAAAAAAAAAAATCATAATTCTGTATAAACCATATCACATTTTCTGATTATAAAATTGGGTTTTAAATAAGAAGTGCAATGATACTTTTCATAATATTTGATTTCAAAAGTTGCCATATGTTTGATTTATTGTGTTGTTTTGTCATTTGATACTGTTTTCATTTTCTTTTATATTGAATTTTGTATGTTTAATATACTTTAAATGTGACATTAAATGGTGCTTAATATAAACCTTAATAGCATAGCGCACCCAAAAATGAAAATTGTCATCATTTACTCACCAAGTTGTAGTATGAAAAAAAAAATCTGTGGAAGTCAATGGCTACCGTTAACTGTTTGGTTAGCAACACTCTTCAAAATATTCTCTCTTGTGTTCAATAGAAGAAAAAAAAATCATACAGGTTTGGAATAACTTGAGGCCGATTAAATGATGACGGAAATTCAGTTTTGGTTGAACTATACAGCATTAAATAGCCCTGGCAAAAAAGGAATAATTGTTTATTTGTGTTGGTCTGTATTAGTTTGACACGAGTCTTTCATCTCAGATCACTCAGGCTGATCTGAGGAAAGATATCAGACATTGAGTGAATAGATAAGAAGGTCAGGCGCCGGTTTTCTCATAAAAATTTGCTTCCGGACTCAGTGAAAAGGCTTTGGTCTACCGGAAAGTCTTTCCTCAGAAGCACTCAGACTGTCACCCTTATGACAGTTCATCTCAGATGACACGTCATGTTTGTGTCCCAGGTGCAACTCTAGCGATGCGGCCCACCCCGATGGCCCTGGAGGACATTGTGGAGTGGCGTCAAACCCCTCCCCCCATTAGCAGCACCCAGGGCAGCTTCCGTCTGCGGCGTGGCAGCCGCTTCACCTGGAGGAAAGAGTGTCTGGCGGTGATGGAGAGGTGAGAGGATGTGTGTGAAGCGTCTGATTGCTCAGGACAAGTCATTGTAGGTCATTCCAGGATAATGACTTTTTGATTTTGTAACCGTGATCTTTGAGGTAACACTTCACAACAAGATTCCATTTAGTTAACTACATTAGTGAACAAGAACAAACAATGGAAAATAATTCTAAATCATTTTTGATGTTAAAGTGTATTAATAAGTTTATTGTGTTCTTGTGGCCCAGTGGTAGAGCATTGCGTTAGCAGTACAAAAGGTTTTGGGTTTGATTCCCAGGGAACACACATAGGGTAAAAAAAAAGTGTATACCATATTATCCGGACTATAAGTCGCACTATTTTTCATAGTTTGGCTGTTCCTGCGACTTATAGTAAGGTGCGACTTATTTATCAAAATTAATTTGACATGAACCCAGAGATCTTAACCAAGAGACAACATTACCGTCTCCAGCCGCCAGAGGGCGCTCTATGCTTCTCATTGCTCCTGTAGCCTACACTGAAGACCTAGAGCGCCCTCTCGCGGCTGTAGACGGTAATGTTTTTTTTCCCTTGGTGCTAAATAAATGCAACTTATAGTCCAGTGCGACTTATATATGTTTTCTTCCTCATCATGACATATTTTTGGACTGATGCGACTTATAGTTAGAAAAATACGGTAGCCTGAATGAACTGTAAGCCGCTTTGGGTAAAAGCGTCTGATAAATGTAAAGTTAATACAGTAATACCATTAAAATTTTAGTTGTTTGTTAACATTATTTAATGGACCTGAGTTGACGTGAGCTTAAAATGAACATTATTATTATTATTTATTTTTTTATTTTATTAAATGAACTATGACAGATTAGTAAATACTGCAAGCAATGCTTATCATTCATTCATTTTAGTGAATCCATTAACTAATGTTTAATAAGGCATCATTACATTTGACCCTTTTTTTTGCCGTTAAATATTACTCGCTTTGTCCTCAAGGTCATGACACTACAAGATTCTTGTTAGAAAGTAAATGCTTACTAATAGCATAATACTAATTTCTGTGAATATACTTAACCCTTTTTAATAATTAATTTTTTAAAAGATGGTTGTTTATAAGACAAAATCACAGATTGCAACAGGATTTAACATTTCATTTTCATCTATAAATGTACTAATGTTTATTCATTTATGCTTGTTCATAATACATTCATGTTAAATTAAACAGTTTGAGATGTTAGAAATGTATCAGTATAGTATGTAGAAATGTTATTAACCTACATTTATTAATTCTGTAAAAGTACTGCTCATTGCTAGTTCATGATACCTAATGTATTAACAGGAATTTTGTACCTTATTGTAAAGTGTTATTTTCTTTTTAACGATCACTGTTTATTTAAATAATTACTTGAAGAAATGAAATCTTATTTGACAGATACATAAGGCCTCATGTTAATGTTAATGCTTATATTACTAATTAGCCTTTTTAATGAATTATAGTATACTGTAAACACAGTTTGCTGTGGCATCATAACTGTTATCAAGAATTGTGAAATTTCACTGATACTGATATTGATTATTGAAATGTTGGTATTGTGACAAGCTAGACTGAATAAAGTCATAATGCAAATATACATTTAAAGCTATAAAAATGTGTTATAAAATGGTTATCTGCCTTACGTTATGTTTATCGTATGTTTTCGCACAAGTTATTTCAATGACAACCAGTACCCCGATGAAGCCAAACGAGAGGAAATTGCCAACGCCTGCAATGCAGTTATTCAGAAACCAGGTAGGATGTTTAACACAACCTCCATAAAGAAGATGAATGCATGTGTAAATGCGGTTACTTATCGTGGCCCCAGACGTTATTGATGAGCTCTGCTGTGATTTGATTAAGGGAAGAAGCTTTCAGATCTTGAGAGGGTCACGTCTCTGAAAGTTTACAACTGGTTTGCCAACAGACGGAAGGAAATTAAGAGAAGAGCCAACATAGGTAATGTTGAAGCCCTCTGGGGACAGACAAAGCTCAAATTTCACGCAACAATGCATTTTGAATATGGACAATGTAATTATTTCCATTGCATTGTTATCGCCATGCTGCAGCCGTTTCATTCAAAATGTGCATTCGGCAGAAATATTGAATTTACAGAAAAATGCCTTTCAGAAAACTCATGTTGGGTATATCCTAATGGGCTCAGATATGTTATGGCAAGGTCTGTTTTTTTCTAAGAAGCAGCAATCCTGGAGAGTCATGGGATTGATGTCCAAAGCCCGGGAGGTCATTCCAACAGTGATGAGATCGATGGAAATGACTACGGTGAGCCAGTAGCTGCTGACCATGTTTTGGGAATGGTAAGGTACTTGGTTGTTTACTATTATGTATTTATAGATTTATTTTCTTTTTATGAATCAACCTTTCAAACATGTTTTATCTAGATTTAAAAAAAAAGGTTTTATTTTTGAATAATTTTATCTTATATATATATATATAACAATATTTCGTTTTTTTTTTATTTTAATTTTTACATTGAATTGACTAATACCAATTAGTTAATAATTATTGTCATGTCGTTATGGCTGATAATGATAATCACTAACTGGCCAATATTAAAATTATATACTAATTTAAGAAAAAAAAAATCCTATATAAAATATTAGTATGCCAAATATTTTTTGATATACAGTATGGTTCATATATTATATATTTTATCACATTAATTAAATATTCCGGCTATAGCTTATAATTATTATGTTATGGCTGATTATCATTAAATTATTAATATTTACATTTTATGCTGTTTTGTAAATAAAATAAATCACTTTAAATGTTGCTTATGAATTTAGGAAAGACAGCAAAGGTAAATCTAAATTTGAAAAAGGTGGAAATGAACATGCACAATTAAATATCCAACACCAGCCAACATAAATCAAAAAAATTAATAAAAATCTCTAAAATCAGCCAGTGACCAAACTGGTACCAATATACCATGAGTTGTATGAACTATGTCATGCCCCTTTGTCCTTTAAAAGGTTTGTGAGGCAAAAGCAGAGGGCTTCAGAACAATGTCTGGATCTCTGCTTTCTTATAGGATGATAACACAGGCCCAAATGAACACCAGGACCCCATAGCTTTGGCAGTGGAGATGGCCGCTGTCAATCACAGCATCCTGGCACTGGCGAGGCAGGGCGGAGCCACCAGTGACATCAAAACAGAGGTGCTGGACGACGAGTGAGAATCCGCCCTTTGACGTGGAGCATGGAGGGAAGCCGAAGAAGAAATGTGGGGTTACGCAATTAAAGCCAAACAGATTGTGCGAGAACTATGATTATGAGGAATATGCCCAGATCGTGGATGACCAAAGTGAATGCGGAGGTTATAAAGACTGTTAACCCAACATTCCCTCCTTCCACCTCTCTCCTACGTGTGCCGCCTCAATAGTCTTTTAATTAAAGCCGTTCTCCTACACGCAGCAGCTTGAAGAGGCACTGCGATTAAACTGTTAACGAAACACGTTCGCTAAAAACTTCATGCGACATATCACCCTGCCATCTCACACCAGGATAGTGAATTTTGCCTCTGTTTTTCCTTCTTTCAGGAAGTCTTCTTTGCAGGATACAAGAGGTCAGTATCATACTTAATGCTCACTGCCTCAGTCTCTCAAGGGAAAGTGTGTTGGGAAGCATATTCTCTCTCACTTCTTAACTTATGTATGTGCAGTCCAGCGTTGCTGAAATTGCATTTAAACCTGTGTTTTAAACTACAGTGCAGTTTAGTCACCAGGGTCTAAAGTTAACACTTGCCTACCACCAAATGTGCACCTGCTCTTTGCCAAGTCTGCTTTGCCAAGCAGTAGCAGACTAGAAAATCCAAAACAAAAAGGCTAGTTGGTCTTGCTGAAAAGTGCAAAATAGTTACATGATTCAAAATCGCCTCTTAAGGAAGTCTTGGAAGTCTTTTATTTTTGGCGGTCTACGTTAAACTTGTTTTGGCATTCAAAAACAGCTCTTGGTTTGGAAGTGGTTTTAAAAACGTTTTAAACTTTTATGCTTAAATAACGTTGTTTTGAAAGTTATTATAACTTCATATGTTGTCTTAAAAATGGCTGAGACACTCAAAAAAACATTGCAATACACAGTGCAACAGCCGAAGACGTCTTTCTGAATGTGTATAGCGGTAGTGACGGTGTTTAAACAAGGTGAATTTAAAGACTCAACTCTTCTCCAATGAGTTTCACCATGCAAAATGTCTTCTAGCTAATGTGTAGCATGCTAATTAAAGCATCACCACTTATATACCTAAACTAAAAGCTAAATATAATAACGGAAATTAAATAATTGGTTGTTGGATGATAAGTTGTAACGCATAACTAAACATATTACTATTTTAAAGGATTAGTTCACCCAAACATTTAAATTTGCTGAAAATGTACTCCATCCAAGATAAAGATGGTTGTTTCTTGGTCAGAACAGATGTGGAAAATTTTGCAACACATCACTTGCTCACCAATGGATATTCTGCAGTGAATGGGTGCCGTCAGAATGAGAGTCCAAACAGCTGATAAAAACATCACAATAATCCACAAGTAATCCACACAACTTCAGTCCATCAGTTAATGTCTTAAAAGCGAAAGCAGCATGATTGTAAGAAACATATCCATAATTAAGGTATTTTTAACTTTGAAGCAATGCAAAGTTTCTCCAAATCTGTTCTGATGAATAAACAAACACATCTTCATCTGAGATGGCCTGAGAGGGAGTACATTTTCAGCAAATTTTCATTTCATTTTTGTGTGAACTGTTCCTTTAAGAGCGTCATCCCTGGCAGTCTTGGTATGTATCTTTTGCAATTTGCACCTTTTGTCACTAAATTTAGTTGTCACTGTGACAAGAATAGTTTAAGTAAAACAAAGTGCAGTTTTATGAGCAGTATGAAAAACTTACAGTCATAAAATTGGCTAAATGTTAATTCTGGACCCTGGTTTTCAGCGTAAATGTTGCATAGGACAGTTTTTGCAGTACCATAACCGGCCAGCTGGCTTCAGCAATTATGTGTTGCACTTTTAATTACTAGCGGCAGCTTATTTATGTTCCTGTCGCTACACAACTGTGCATCTCTGCAGGGAGGCGTCGAAGGCTGTCAGGAATCTGAAGCCTACTCGTGAAGATTGTGCCATTATATTTCAGCATTAGCAGACTAGCTCTTCTGCAGGCCTCTCTAAAAGCAATCAGAAAAGCCGTTTATTTGAACGTTTATAACCTCAAAGTGTTCTACTCAGCCAATAACTGTGCGAACGTTTCAGCAGCACGTGGCTGGAAAGTGTTGTAGCATTGGGAATTTCTTTGTCTCTCAGCGAACGGGAAAACACTTGACAATCAGGGGGACGACGTTCCCTTACAAAAAACCTGTTGGTGTTTGCCCATGTGTCCAAATAATGTTTTTTTTCTGGAAAGTAATTATATCTAAAGTCCCTTCGATGGGGATTAATAACCATTATTTCTTAAATCAAAGTGGATTTAACCACTCTAATAATTATCCCATGTAATTGCTTGTTTTTTTTTTGTTGAATATTCACAAAATGTCACTTTAAGAGGGAGGGTTATGGTGCTTTGGGTTCTTAACCCCAACATACATATATATTTTTATTGTTTGTTTCATAAGGTACTGTTTCAAAGAAAGAAAATGGACTATTTCAGGTTATTTTTATTTGTGCTTCAGAATTTAAATATGGTGCTTGTTTTAAAAAAGGAAATACTAACCACATTCCCTCTCCCACCTTTTACAGTCTTTCTCTTTGCCTTTTAGGAAGCTGCTTTCTGTGTGTAATGCACATCCTGGGAGTCACAAATAAGCTTTTTTTTAGACGTATCAAAATAGCTATCAGATGACAAACCTGTGAAAAGTATCAGCTGCTTCAAAAGTTCTTTCAGAATGTCTGAAATACCATTTCAACTCATCAACATACCTTTGTTCCAATTGAGTGTAAGATTTCAGTCGATGAGATCGCCACTAGCTAACAAGCAAGCTTGTATTTAAAAAGTCAGGAGCAGCTGAGCGAGATTTTTGAACATGGGCTTCAGCCTTAATGCAAGTATTTATAAGCACTTAAATTACAGAATGTGTAAAATCTATTGACTAGTCGTTTCTGTGAAAATTAACTGTTGATGACGCTGTTTAAGTTAACGTTATGGTAATATTCCTGGATACTAGGGATGTAACGATTCACTCAACACATGATTCATGATTTAAAAAAAAAAATTTTTACAAAATGAGATTTAAGACAAACGTGTCATTTTATTATTGCTTGGACAAAATGCTGCACGTTTCTTTGTGAAATTGAAATTTAACACTATGATAATATACTCATATAGCACTGGCATATCATTGCTCTTTTGTTGGTTTCGATTGCTTCTATTCTCATTTCTAAGTCGCTTTGGATAAAAGCGTCTGCTAAATAACAAAATTTAAATGTAATGTAAATGTCAATAACGAAACAAAAGCCCCAAATCCAATAAATAACACAAATTAAAAGAAATATCTTCATATAAACAAAATAAGGCTTAGTTTGTACCCGTTCCATTTGAAATGAGAGGCAACCACTGCATTTTAATCAAGATCCATACAAAGATGCTGCAAACATGCAACATGAGTAGTTTTTAATCTTAAATTAGATTGTATAATTTGAAGCAAAAACAGAATGTCAGTTTTGTGAAACTATACATTACACTTGTCTGCATGAAACAGAAACAGAAACCACAGACGCAGATTCTCTTTCTGCCAGCAGGTGGCGCTTAAAGCGTTTCCTTGTAAACAAAGCAGCACTGCACTTATGAACTTTAATATGCTTTACACAGAGGCAAGATTAAAATAAAAAATACCATCTAAGCTTTTCTAAAGACAGTAAGTTCCCCTTAGAAATACATTTATATAAACTGCTGCCCCTAAGTGAATCGTAATTTGTTTGTCATCTCAACCGATTTGAATCGTTACATATACATTTCAACCAGCTCATGGTAAATCGTTACATCGCTACTAAATACATTTATTCCATAAATCTACATAAGCTTAACATAAATCTACCAAGTCTGTTTGCTAAAATATGTATCGAAAGAATATTGTATGTTAGGAGAAAAAATTAATTGGAAATGAAATTTCTTGCTTTAGAAAATTCTGCTAAGCAGATAAATCCATCAAAAGAGACATTATTTGTTTCTTTAGTTATGACTTGTAATTTGGTTGAATGGTCAGTTCAAATATATTATTTGAGTATCAAACACAAGTTGTTCTTTTATAAGGGTGACCAGGGCTAGTTGACATTTTTTACTTCAGTGAATATTTGACAGGATGTGATTATTGTGGAAAGATAGTTACGGTATATAGAGTAAAACTTTAGTCTCTAACAGTGCTGGCCATATTGGGAACCTGCTGTGTGTAACAGATATGAGAGAAAAAAACAACAACAACAAAACACACACTCACACACAGAGAGAGATATATATAGGAGCAGCACTGCACTTATAGGAAGATATTAACATTTTTACTGATTATATATATATATATATATATATATATATATATATATATATATATATATATCAGTAAAAAATTTAATATCTTCCTTATGTGACAACTAGCCCCGGTCTCTGTTTTATATTTCAATTTTATATATTGACTATATAATCTTTTCATTAAACAGTTGTCAAAAAAATATTAGATGGTATAATAGTGGGACTATGAACATTGCAAACTGCCAAATCATACTTTCATTTGCCAACCCAAATCGGAGCGTGAAGTTTTATGAGCTTGCTCAGCAATCATGTGGTCTTGTATATTATATCATAGCATACAGACAGACAGTCCAATCTTACCAACACAGAGTACCTCAGTAAACACTTTCTTAGAAACAGTATTGAGGTACAATGTGATGATGGACTAGTGCCCAGTCAGTTACCCAGAAGTCTTTATTAAGCTAGTGTTGGGATGTGTTTGGAACAGAAATCTGTTGTGAAAGAATGAGGGAACACTTTGACTGTGTTTTTAATCTGTCCATGTTCGATATGTGAATATATTAAATATATATAAATATATTCTATGAGTATTAAAAATGCAAAATATATATCACTGTTGTATTAACTTGAAATAGTCTAATCATGTATCTCTTATTACAGAATTTAGTGCCTTTTTTGGACAGTAGACTGTTCTGTAATTAATATGTAGTATAAAACGCATATGCTTTGTTACTTTTTTTTTCTTTAAAATTTGTTTTTAAGTTGTTTATTTTAGAACTGTATCTTCTAGAGAATAAAGACTTTACGAGCTGTAAGACACTGGCTGATTGTACAACTTTTTATACAGCACTCCAGAATTCTACAGTTATGCAAATTCTGAATTATATTCCCAATTCTGAAATTGTAAGAGGATTGTTACTTGAAGACAATCATTTGATATAAGTATGTGCAGCTGCTCTTTTCCATACAGTGAAAAAAAATCATCATTGGCTGTCAATTTTAATCTAATTAAAAATTTCAATTTTAACATAAGCTCCTTAAAGAACAATATTTTTTTTGTCCCCTAAAAACATAAAAAAAAAAAAAATGGATGTGTAAATCAAGTCAACTTTTATTTTTTCTTTACAGCCAGATTATTGTTCAGTCAATATAAAAGAAATTCTAAATGAATTATTATACATGATTATTCTTTGGATATCAGCATAGAATTGCAGATCAATTTATCAAACCCAGCCTTGTGCTCAGATTGAACTCAAGATGCAAAAAAAAAAAAAAAAAACTATATACAAAACACACATACACAGGTATGCTTTGGGTTTTAACGCTCAATATTCGGGACAATTTTCATGACAAAATCATCAGGACAAGGCACAGACTAGTAGTGAATGATGGAGCCATCCACTCACAGCTCAGGAAAAAAAGAAATAAAAAACTACAGAACTAGAGCAGAAACGTACTGCCAAGAGCTTCGTCTGACATCTGTGTAAACAGCAGAGCCCAAAGCTTCCTTCAAAACCTCTTTCTCCTGATGCACTTAATGGGAAGGATTTCAAACAGAAGGAAAGTACGAGTCTCCACACCTGTATTTAGTATTGGACTACAAAAGGCCACAGTGTGGTTGCTCAGATATGGTTCTGGATCAGTGCCATTCATTATAGATCAAGGTGTAATTTCTGCTGCTGCAGACTTGTTGACGTTAAACAGAATGGATGTAGAGTGCATTCAACCATATTAATGAAGAAGAAAATTGGTGAATTGCACTTAAAAACAAAATAAACAACTAGTACACATCAAGTTAAAAGCATCTATGATTGAAATGTTGGGCCATGGAGATCAGCTTACTGAAAAAGTCTTCAATAAGTTCATTTCCCCTAGAGTAACACATTATGTTCAAACCAATGAACCATCAAATCCCTACAAGCATTGGTAACATTATTGCTACGACAGAAATTTATTAAAATAAACAGTTGAGATTTGTCATTCTAAAAGGCAATCAACCTGTTCTTGTATTACCTTTAAATTAATATTTAAAGAATGACTAGTTACTAATGTGACCCAGCAGGCCTTAAAATCTTATCCCCTGAAGCCTTTGTTGCTAATCACAGTGCTCATTTCAGTGCTCCACATGTGTGCGTTTTCTCATTATGAATAAAGCACAGATCAGACTGAACACAAACAGGAAAAATCAAAGGCAACTTCAAACAGTGGAGAAATGCATCTCTTCTCAGATGAAAATTTCAAAATGTTTTTGACTTTTTAGCATCGAATCCAGTGAAAGCAGATTTACAGTGGATCATCGGTTAGTTTACTTAATTTACAACAAAACTAAGCACCCTTTGGGCACATAAGCTATCGAACTATAAATCAAATGTGCAAATAGATTTTCAGTTCACAGGATTTTTTACACTTTATAAATTCAATTTACATAACTACAACAATTAAAATATATTCGATATTGTATTAGACTCCAGAAATCACGTGATGATTTCCATAATTAGAATATAAAAGGAATGAAATAACATTTTCTCGCCATCATGGTGTGAACCAACATATCTGCATGGAATCATGCTGCTCATTAAAAAAAAAAAAATGATATAAATCTGACCAATTTGCCCATACAGTGTTAAAAAAAAAATCACTTTTAGAGCTTTTAATTTGAATAAATAAGATGAAGTTATTGCCAGTAATTGGTCCAATACACAAAACTGGAATGTGCTTCTACTGTGACCTTCTTGTGGAAGACAGTCCTTCAGAAACCATTAAACCAAGCTACTTTAACTGTCACTAAATTGCAGCAAAAAGTTATTTGAGGTTAAAGTAGTTCCAATAATCCAAGTCCAATTAAAAGGCTGCTTAGTAAAATGTGCCCCAACCCATCAGATTGTAAATAAGCCGCTCTAAAATCCTTTTTTTTTTTTTGTCCAATCATCAAAACCATTAAGAGAGGGCCTAATTAAGCCAGTCAATTAAGCCTGAATGTGCCAATTCAGTCAAGTCTAAAAATTCACCACATGCAATTAAGGGTACACACCAAGCAGGCAGTTACCTCCTAAAATACTGATAGGCAAGTCTTCCAATGACACCAAACCAAATAAAACATCCCATCTTGTGTACTTAGTCGTCCAATCACTGGCCAAGTAATAATAGTACTTCACAACATGAAACTTGCATCAAAAACCTGCAGTGACCTGCTCATGATGGCACCCATCGTAAAATACATGCAACCCCCTTCACTCCATGAAAAGCCAGATTTGATAGTGGCTTGATTGCTTGATAGTGGCTTACAGCTGAGAACACTACTGGGTGTATCCAATGACTCCGATCGGATCCCTGAGATAATCTCTTACATGCCTACCATACCATTTACCACATTCTAACTAGTGTTGGAAGGTGCAATGAGGGATGACAAACAAGAAATGGCTTGACTTAAAAGGCACATTCAGGAAACTAAAAATCGATTACTGACTGTGCAGAGAAGATAAATCAAGCATCATTTGTAGCATCAAGTCCAAAAATGGACTCAATCTCAAAGACCCGGAAGATTCATTTATGGTCGACTCCAGGAGACTTGCTTGAGTTAACAAACAAGCAAACAAATAAAGGAACACAACTGAAGCAGCATGTTGAAATTTGATAGCACTCCCACATGCTACACATTAGCATAGCACCGGAACTGATAGAGGAGCTTGAAAGGGAATGTTGTACCATCCTCTGTGCAAAGTTGGGTTTGCCCAAGCACAGTGATGGATGGAGTTGACATCCTCAGTTAGATTCAGATGTTGGAAGCGGAGGTTCTGTCCGGCTCAGCTCATTGTTAATTAGCTGGTCCAGGATTTGCGATTCTCTCCTTTCTGAATGGCAGTGCTGGCTCCTCCCCTCAGTTGCTGACTGAATTCCCCGCTGCGACGATTTTCGTTGTTCCTTTTGGAAGCTTCCCATCGAGTCAGTCTATCTGGACGGACTAGCACCCCATAACCAGGCTTGCACTGGAAGTACTGGTGGCCCTCAACAGAACCATCATTCTTACCTAGTGGACACATGATTAAAAAAAGAACAAGGTCTGTAAATCATCTCAACAAGAAGTTGAACATCTCTTGTTGCATAACGGAAGACTTGACTAACCTGAGGGAGTGTCCAACTCGACTCCAACCCAGACGACTTCTGAGAAGTGCGTCGGGCCAATGTAGCGGACTGTGCCGGACATGTTGGATCCGACAGTGACTCTACCTCCCACCTTAAGCCAAGCAAGTTCCTTGGGTTCCACATCCTCTAAGGTTATCTCTAGCTTCTCCAAGCTGTTTATTTGTTGCACTTGCATTGTGGTTGCTTTTTCATCTCCGAGAATTTTACAGAAAGACCTGAGTTCATTGGCTTTGACCTTCTGGGGGGAGAAAGGGCTGCCTGTGGAGGTACTCGACACCAGGGGAAGGGTTGCATTTAGCTGTGCTTCCTGCTGAGAGGTGGTGACACCATTCCTGTGGGCCGCCTGGGTATCTTCCTCTTTTCTAGGCCTGTCAGATCTTATCCCAGCTTCTACAGGAGCAACAGAGGTATTAACAGGGGGTGGTAGACAGTCTTCGTTGTCGTGCCTGGATGCTACGGGACCCGCTTGGGAATTGGGAGTAGGGGTAAGGTCCCCACAAGCTATGGAGACATCGGAAAGGGTGGCAGTGGAGACGCTAGTAGAAAAATAGCCACTGGAAGATTCGCTGATGGGGCTCAGAAGCAGATCATGCGGATCATGCATAGAGGACAGGGCATCAGGCCCATCTGAAGCAGGACTTTTCCCCATTACTGCAGCCTACGGGGAAGCACGTCCAAAACCACAAGGAACATTTAACTTCACCTCAACTTATCATCTGACTCTAGCACATGCTAGGAAAACCACAGATTTAATAGCATGCAATTTACATCACATGCAGGAGAGAAAGACTGGGCTCTTAAAACATCTTCCTAGGCTATACTTTCGCAAAATACAAGTCTGTAACCCAATTCATCATTCATACTTAATTTTGCCAAAGATGGAGCATGCGATCAGAGTGGAGATCTACTTACCGGTTCTATTCTTACTCTTCCTTCATCAGGGTTGTTTGCTGTTTGCATCATTATTCGTGGCAGATGCTGGAGAGATGAATGGAACATATTAAATTTGTTTTTACGATTTTGGTAATGGTTTTCAGAGAGGCAGCACAAAGCTTGATTTAAGTGTCACGGGTTCATTTTTTTTATGTTGGGAGCCTTTGGATTACGTTTGATCTAAAGTACTGACAGATCAAAACGTCTGTGTGCAGGGGAGGAGTGATGTACACGATGAAATATCACCATCATATTTTTTTTTCCCCCGTACGCCTCAGTCAAAAGCATGCTGGGAGATATGATGAAAGGGTATGGCTTGACAATTAATCTTGGGGAAATTAAACACTGGAGTTTATCTATGGACTCCTGCCTAACATATAATCAGGTTTCCCTGACATGATTTACTTTGACAAAATGAGGACACTGTTTTAATCATGGAAAACCAAAAAAGTCTGTTTTCTCAAAAAAAAAAAAAAAATCCACTACCAGGCAAAAAAGGCTTAATTTAAAGACTTAATTTTCCTCATATAAGACGGATAATATATTACAGATATATGGGCAATGTAATAGTAGCATATGGAATTTCTGTCTATATGGAAATGAGGAGGCATGAAGACAGAATGATATTACACTAGAATCTAAAATAGACTCAAATTAAATCAGTCAGGAGGATTTGCATCCCTCTTTGATTACCACATATGATTTATTCATCTAAATGCAGCATATTTCTAACAGAGGCTTTGCAGGCACTAAAATGGCTATTTTTATGACTACATTTATGCATGAAATCACCACATGGAAGTCACTTTGCATAAAAAAAATGCAGTATTTGTTGATGATGTTTTTATGTATGTATGTATGTATATTCTTATTTATTAGAATGTTTAAATAATTCTTCCTTTTGGTTTTAGGGTTAAACGTGACCTGGACATTTCTTGACAGTTTTCATGAGACTGACAAAGCAAGGTTTTAGGCACGGTTTACTCATTTAAACAGTCAAAAACGTGACCAGACCTGTTGGGAGTGTGGAGAGGGTCTCAAATCTTTCTTGTCATCGCGCACAGGGAACAGGGACTTGAGAAGCTTTGGCATCTGAGGAACCAGGGCCTTTACTGGGGAGATATAAGAAGCAGCAAGCCCTGAAAAACCTGTGGGTGGGTTGGGAAAGAGGCCAACAGCAAGGTAGAGGCGTGGAGAAAGACGACAATGATGGTGAAACGGAAACAGATGTAGAAAAGATATAAAAGGAGTGTATGAAGTCAGTCACAAAAATGTCACACTGACAAAAACTAACTAGGTGAGAGAAAATCAGTGGTAACTGAAAGGCTGCAGGTTCAGACTACGAGCCTTTGGACATTATACAAGGATTTTCTCCGTAACCAGAAACCAGGTTAGAAATGAGAGTTCAGGCAGAAAGAATTTATAGTAGAGAGCACAGAGTTGATGGTTGGAAGGACAGTCAAATAAAGAATGGGTCATGCTCAAAACGGAAAAAGAAGATTATTTTATTGCAGAAAAAACGGTCCACATCCTGAAGGGGTGACCGTTATTTTGTACCTTGCTCGGGGTCCTGATTCTGTGTAG
The DNA here is from genome assembly GCF_003368295.1 of Carassius auratus. Classification (NCBI taxonomy): domain Eukaryota; kingdom Metazoa; phylum Chordata; class Actinopteri; order Cypriniformes; family Cyprinidae; genus Carassius; species Carassius auratus. The sequence goes on from NC_039284.1 coordinate 12,004,473, forward strand.
GTGGGGTAGGAGGTCTGGATGGTCGTGGCAGTGTTTTGCTGAACTGAGAGGATGTCGCAAAGATATCCTGCTGACTCTCCCATCGATTCTTACATAAGCAAATTGGATATTAGAGGTTACATAATCGAACACATTTCCTGTGATGGACCATATGTCTTATCTTCACCCTAGAATCTTACCTTGTTGTCATCCAGAACTGAGTTTAATGACAGATCCTGTCTGCTTCCAGATAACTAGAGGATGAAAAAGGTGATGTGTGAATACATAATGTGCCAGGCTCCAATGATGCAGTTTTCTTAACAGTTCTGTTAGTAAGAAGGTGTGCTTACCCGGTGCACACTCGGAGAGCTGAGACTGCGTCTGCTGCCCTTGCCTTTACCTGCCAAATGCTCCTTCACTGCCACCTCCTGTTGCACATGATAAAAACAACATGCTGAGCTGAACTCGAAAGAGAAAACTAGATCATACTGGGAAGTCACCATCTGCTTCCCATGCTACAGTATTGTTCAAAATAATAGCAGTACAATGTGACTAATCAGAATAATCAAGGTTTTTAGTATATTTTTTATTGATACGTGGCAAACAAGTTACCAGTAGGTTCAGTAGATTGTCAGAAAACAAACAAGACCCAGCATTCATGATATGCACGCTCTTAAGGCTGTGCAATTGGGCAATTAGTTGAAAGGGGTGTGTTCAAAAAAATAGCAGTGTCTACCTTTGACTGTACAAACTCAAAACTATTTTGTACAAACATTTTTTTTTTCTGGGATTTAGCAATCCTGTGAATCACTAAACTAATATTTAGTTGTATGACCACAGTTTTTTTAAAACTGCTTGACATCTGTGTGGCATGGAGTCAACCAACTTGTGGCACCTCTCAGCTGTTATTCCACTCCATGATTCTTTAACAACATTCCACAATTCATTCACATTTCTTGGTTTTGCTACAGAAACAGCATTTTTGATATCACCCCACAAGTTCTCAATTGGATTAAGGTCTGGAGATTGGGCTGGCCACTCCATAACATTAATTTTGTTGGTTTGGAACCAAGACTTTGCCAGTTTACTAGTGTGTTTTGGGTCATTGTCTTGTTGAAACAACCATTTCAAGGGCATGTCCTCTTCAGCATAGGGCAACATGACCTCTTCAAGTATTTTAACATATGCAAACTGATCCATGATCCCTGGTATGCGATAAATAGGCCCAACACCATAGTAGGAGAAACATGCACATATCATGATGCTTGCACCTCCATGCTTCACTGTCTTCACTGTGTACTGTGGCTTGAATTCAGAGTTTGGGGGTCGTCTCACAAACTGCCTGTGGCCCTTGGACCCAAAAAGAACAATTTTACTCTCATCAGTCCACAAAATGTTCCTCCATTTCTCTTTAGGCCAGTTGATGTGTTCTTTGGCAAATTGTAACCTCTTCTGCACATGGCTTTTTTTTAACAGAGGGACTTTGCGGGTGATTCTTGAAAATAGATTAGCTTCACCCAGACGTCTTCTAACTGTCACAGTACTGACAGGTAACTCCAGACTGTCTTTGATCATCCTGGAGGTGATCATTGGCTGAGCCTTTGCCATTCTGGTTATTCTTCTATCCATTTTGATGGTTGTCTTCCATTTTCTTCCACGTCTCTCTGGTTTTGCTCTCCATTTTAAGGCATTGGAGATCATTTTAGCTGAACAGCCTATAATTTTTTGCACCTCTTTATAGGTTTTCCCCTCTCTAATCAACTTTTTAATCAAAGTACGCTGTTCTTCTGAACAATGTCTTGAACGACCCATTTTCCTCAGCTTTCAAATGCATGTTCAACAAGTGTTGGCTTCATCCTTAAATAGGGGCCACCTGATTCACACCTGTTTCTTCACAAAATTGATGACCTCAGTGATTGAATGCCACACTGCTATTTTTTTGAACACACCCCTTTCAACTAATTCAACTAATTGCCCAATTGCACAGCCTTAAGAGCGTGCATATCATGAATGCTGGGTCTCATTTGTTTTCTGAGAATCTACTGAACCTACTGGTAACTTGTTTGCTACGTAGCAATAAAAAAATATACGAAAAACCTTGATTATTCTGGTTAGTCACATTGTACTGCTATTATTTTGAACAATACTGTATATGCATAAATAAACATAACATTAGAAAGAGATGATAAAATGCAATTTTATCGGATAAAAAATATTAGTGGAGCTAGCTGTGTGACCTGTCTCAGACGGTCCAGTGTGAGGATGTTCTCCACAGCCAGGACGCTCCGCAGGTATTTCTCTATGGCAGCTTCATTATCTGAGGATTTCGGGTTCTCAGCGCTGGTGGCCACACGAGCCAGCATCTCCCTGTCCTCTGAGCTCTGGCTGTCCTGCTGACATACACAGCCAAGAGACAGGTGCTCGTAAACAAACCAAGTAAAGACACCAGGTGTGCAACTTTATCAGAGCAGCTTTCTTGTGCATAATGGCCAACTAAAACTGCCTTTTCAGTGTTGCTGAGAGTTTTGCAGTGATGCATATGAGCGAATAATATTTACATTATTTAATATTTTAAGATTGTCAGCAAATATGAAGAAAATTGCAATTTCACCTCGCTTCAGTTTTGAAATCTGCTAACAATTATATTCTGAATTGGTGCTATTTAAGTTTTATTTACAATACTATTATTAGTTTTATTTTATATATTCTATTATACTTTTATTTCTGTTTAGCTTTATTTCAGTTTAAGTAATTATAGTATGTTAGCTAAACCTTATTTTATTTCAGTTAGTTGCCAAGGCAAGATTAATTTTTAATCTAATACTTGAATTTTTTTTTTAATCAGCTTTATTTCAGTAACAATAAATTGTAATAGTTTTGAGTTTTGGTTACCAATACCAAAAACACTTCTGAATTTGAAGTTAATGTATTATATATTGTCATTGGTCACTGAAAAACCAATATGATTCAGCTCATGCAATATATAGACAGAAAAAAATTTGTATGATTACCCCTGGGATGTTGGAGACAACTTCAAAGGTCACACCACAGCCAGGAATAGTGCTCCTGGTGGACATTCTCCTCAAGAAATTTTGAGCAAAACCCTGTTTAAACCAATATATACACACACACACACACACACACACATATATATATATATATAAATAAAATATGCAGAGATCATTTTCATATCTAAAGCTTGAAATTCTTTAAAAAGTTTATAGCAACCAAGCACCAAACATATATATGGCACAGCTGTATGTAAAGCTGACTGAAGTGCGGAAAAGTGTAAAAAGACACTTTTCTTCTGCTCTGATGATAGTGTAGAGCATACAAAGTCGACCATGCCGCACCTGTCGTCCAGTGAGGTTCACACAGATGCGTTTGCGCAGGACAAGCTGCATCTCTGCAGGGTGGCTGAGCTGCACCACGGTGCGGACAATCAGATATACTCTCTGATCTGGGGCAGCACCTCGACTCAGCTGTGGACATTCATGAACCGTGGAGTCCCACGAAGCTTCGGCTTTCACCTGGAAGAAAGAGAGTTTTTAATACATTCCTTTAAAGTCATCTAGGGAGCCTTTGAGAGCCCTGAGGGTGCGTGGGTCATATTCACACCTCTTCATCATAGTGTTTGACAATCTGAAGGTCAAAAAATTCATCCTCATCTTCAGAGCTAAGCGTGCCATCCCAGCCGCCCGCCTCGGGAACGTCCAGGTTTTCTTGAGAGCTGAAGTCGTAAGCTGGAGGAAGGAAGAGGAGAAACACAGGAAGAATGAGTGTGAAAATGAACGTTAAGATAAACCGAGCTTGCAGCGGAAGAAAGGTCACAGTGGACATTGCATTTCTTCAGCAAGCAGGAAAAACATACCGCTCAGGTCAAGAAAGAGCACTGGAATGTGGGTTTCCATCCCAGGCACTGGTACCCTGCCAAGACAGACATAAAAATCTCTCATGACTAAATATTTGTAAAAATTAAAGCCTCAAACCCAAACATCAATCTATTAAATCACATCATTTAAGGATTATAACAACCTCCCTAAACCACAAACTACATAAATCGAATCTAAACTGACATTAAATATCATTCAAACCTCTGCCAGCCCACAGGTTTACCAGCTATCTATGACATTAAATGATTTAAGTGTTCAGATCAAATGCAAATGATCCAGTATGGTTGTAGAAGTGCTGTACCACTCAGCAGGAGCTCCTGGTATTCCACTGCCAGCAGAGGGCACCATCACTGCATTCCTCTCCTCTGTGAGCGTCAGACGCCACTCAAGCAGCTGGGCCTCCCTCTCCACATCATCCTCAGACTTATCTGGTCAGAGAGCAAACTAGTCACCAATGTTTCCTCTAATCTAATGCCATGCAAAACCCATTCTGCAGAGAAGTTCCTTTAAGCATATATTCATATGCTAATTTTATAGATTTTTTTTCTAAATGCATTTTTTTTTACTTTACTATTTATATATTTAAAATATTATGTAGTTTTTAAAATATTTATAAAACAAACATTAATAATTATATTACATATCTAAATGCATCTATAAAAGTATCATTTAACTTTATAATAACAAAAAAATTAAACGATAAGAATAAAAAAAATCAATCGACATGCAGCGGTAAAACGTTGCCCAAATCAAATCTCTAGCTTTTCCCCCACCTGTTTTTGAGTGTGCATTATTTTAATTTTTGGCAGAAAAAAAAACAAAACAAAAAGGAGCTGTCGGATTTTGGGCCAATGCATCATGTGAAACAAACAGAAACAACATCCAAAATCAGATCTGCATTTCTTCTGTCTGCTTGTGTTTCTAATCAATCAGTTAGTTTCTCAAAGACACTATTTTAAATTCCATTATTGAGCTGAGACTAAAAATTGTTCACGTTTTTTTGGTTTTTACCTGCTTTGCTGACCAAAGTCTGAAGATGTTGGTCCAGATACTCTTGTCTCTTAGTGAGAGCAGTGAGACACTGACGTCGCAGACGTTCCAAATCTCGCTCCTACAGGATGAAGGACAAATGCTAATTAAGAATAAATTAATGCTGCTATTGCTTGGCCATTTCATTTTTTGCTTATTAAAAGGCTTTTTATGCCTTTAATGTGCAGGACAGAGGAGGAAGACAGGAAAGAAGTAAGAGGGAGAGACAGGAATGGGATGAGCATATCATGCGGAATGGATTCAAAACTGAATCTCAGCAGGAAAATAAAAAATAATAAATAAAACTTATGATTAAAAACTAAAAGTCAATGTCATAAATGTACTGACAACCAAACATACCTGATAACTGTCCATTTCATCTCCCTCAAGCTACAAAAGAAAAACAATAGAAATGTTATAAACATCATCCTGCTAAACGCTAAAAGTTTAGGTGAAAAAGAACATTTACCTCTTGTGGCTCATTGTTTTTAGTCATCCGCACCTGCCTGATCTCCACACAGCCGATGGACACTCCCAGGATGATCTCTGCTATCAAAGGCATCGTGCCGGAGTCCTGCACTGAGCGCACCTCCACCTGAATCCGCCGAGACTGGCCCTGAGAAAGACACACTCAAACAGTTAATACCCCATGACAAAAGCCCTAAAGCCAAATGGTAAACAACTGCATTGATACAATAACAGAGCACAAGTAAAATATAGAGTTCACATGCCTACAAGTCGAAAATAAATCTACCAAAACAAGCAACAGAGTTTGCACAAAGCAAGCAGTCAAGAACACGTTATTCTCATCTGCATCGAACATGCGGAAAAAAAAGGTATTAAGGTTATTTCATGCTATGCTTTATTCTGATCGTGATAAACAACTGTAGACAGCAGCTGTGAGCTGACAGACTTGCAGTGGTATCATTTGTAACCATGCAGGAACATGAGGTTTCTGACCTGTTTGAGCTGGAAGACGCCCCCCGTGCGAACATCTCGTGCTGGCACCACCTCCACCGGCATGTACTCGCCGTTCTCATTCAGCTCCAAAATCTGCACCCACATCTCCAACTTGCGTGTTACCTCGCTCCACCTGAGGACACAAAGCCGTTCAAAAACAGGAAGCAGATCAGTAGATATAAACCACCCCAATGTTCTCTACATTTCTGAAAGCTTGTATCAGTATAATCGGATAATTACAGGGAGTTGAAGCTCAATTTTCTGCTCACCTGTCACGTAAAGTGCGTGTTTTGGCCTGGATGATGCTGAGGTCCCACAGTGCGGGGTTCCTGCCTGGATCAGCCTGCCTGTGTCCGTATACCTCGATGGCTACAGCACCCTCTGTTAAATACTCAATAAATTCCTCTGTTACAGTCACAGCATACTCCTACAGAAGAGAGTAAAGCACAAATAAATGCATGTTAATAATTTCTAAACTCCAGTGTTAAAGGAATAGATCATCCAAAAATGAAAAATTGCTGAAAAAGTACCCTCAGGTCATCTAAAATGTAGTTTGTTTCTTTGTTGGAACAGATTTGGAGAAATGTGGCATTACATCACTTGCTTACCGATGTGAAAGGGTCCCATCAGAATGGGAGTTACTCTAAACAGCTGATAAAAACATCATAATCCACAAGTGATCCACATGACTCCAGACGATCACGTGATGTCTTGTAAAGCAAAAGTTTTTAATTGAGGGGACAACAAAGGCTGGACTTTTTCCACAGTAGGAAGCATTATTATGGATTCTGGACAGAAACATCATCTTGCTGGACTACTTCCTTACAAACATGCAGCTTTTCGCTTTCCAAGACGTTAAGTGATGGACTGGAGTGGTGTGGATTACTTATGGATTATTATGATGTTTTTATCAGCTGTTTGGAGTATCGTTCTGATGGCACCCATTCATTACAGAGGATCCCTTGGTGAGCAAATGATGCAATGCAAAATTTCTCTGGTCCAATGAAGAAACGAACTCATGTGATGTTGAGTAATTTTTCATTTTTGGGTGAACTATTCCTTTAATGAACAACGATGCTTCGGTTTAAATGCAGAAGGTCAATATTAGTAATAGTTTACAATTTGGGCTATGGTGGATGGGATTTTCAGGAGGGTATATCACATTGTGCCTAATTTACCCTCTGCTTGTAAAGACACATGTCTTGACTTGTACCTTACAGCTGTCAAACACCACCATGCAGTGGGGGTCTTTGCTGCTGGAGAAGGAGGCAGAGGGATCCACTTCTGGAGCAACAATAATAGGCTCTGCTTGGTCCCAGAAAGAGTACTGACAGAAGACAAAATTGGACAGGTACTGCGGGAGACCATTAGCCTGCAGGATCTTAATCTGTTTGAGAGACATGAGTAAAACGAATATGTGGTAAGATTTCTTAAACATAACACATTTGAAATATAAACTAGGGATATGCCGGTATAAAATTATCCTGTTGCGATTAATTGCTCATGGTCATACGGTATTATCAATGTATTGCAATTTAGTTTAAAAAAAGTGGTCATGATAACAGGTAAAATAACTTTTTTATAACAAAAATAAATGAAAATTTAAATACAATAAAGCAATACAGAAAAATATATAAAGTTAAAAGTTTTACACAGATTAAATTGCAAAAGAACTAAAAAGACCCATAGGTATCACTTTACAATAAGACCTCATTAGTTAACCTTGGTTAATGCATCAACATTCGCAAATGAGCAATAGCTACATTTGCTACTGAAGTTATTAATCTTTGTTAAAAAACTTTTAGCTCATGTTAGCTCATTAAATGACACAGTTGCAACTTTTGATTTTAACGTGTTATTAAATATTGGAATACCTAAGATTAATGAATGTTCAGAAGAATTTTGTTCATGTTCAGAAGAATTGGCAGTTTATGGCAGTTTACTAATGTTAACTGATGAAGCCCTAATGTAAAGTGTGAACGAACAATAAAGAATCAATGTTGTAGTCCAGATTAAAATGAAAAAAAAAAGCTTTAAAATAAATAGCATATTAATTCTAAATATTTAAGTATTTGGTGCTGTGATGAACACCATTGCAAATCCACAAATTTGAATGGCTATTTTAGTAGTAGGCTGCTTTATTTATGGAGTTTCCAGAGTAAAGGCTGCTTTTTATCTTCAGTTTAGCGCCATCTGCTGTCAGAGAGTGAATGTACTTTCATTCAGCGTGTCTCTCAGGTGTTCCCCATGTGCTTCTCATGCGTGCTTGTTTACATCGGAGCACACACGTGTCTTTCAAGTAGCATACAGCGGTGCTGTGCATTTTGACCAGTTGATGGGAAAAATATTCTTAAAATGAATTCCAAATACTGTATAATTTGTTATACATAATTATTCACAGTATTTAGAAGTGCCCACGATAACAATACCGTGCATATTAATTACTGTGATATATCGCATTACCGAATACCGGCACATGTCTAGTATAAACACAACAACAGTAGATTGTGGTTTTATTATACAGATTAATTAACCGATAGTTTTTAAAATGGACACAGAACAGAAACTAAAAGTGCTTTATTTACAAAAACAAAAAAACTGTACTGAACCATACTAATAGTAGTAGTAGTAATAATAATAATAATAATAATATTAATAATAATAATATTAATATTAATATTAATATTAATGATAATAATAATAATAATAATAAAAGTAATATAAGCGATAATAATAACAACAACAGTAATAGTAAATGTTGAAATTACCATACTCTAATAGGGCCCTATGAAATCAGTTCAATTTTTTTCTTAAATTGCATTTACATTTTTCCAAATTCCGTTATTTAATTTTTCTGAATTCAGCTTTTTCCATTTTCATTTTCTCCCCTCATTTTTAATAGTTAATAATGGAGTGTAATCCATTTTGATGGATAATGGATTTTTGGCAATAACCGATTGTTCCAACAATCAACTATTGGTGCCGATCAATCGGCAAAACCGATACATTGGCCGACCTCTACTCACCATACAGACCAGTTTGCGTTCCTGTACATCACCGTCTGGGCTTCCGTCACTGTCATCTCCTCCGCCTAGGCTGTCATCAAATCCTCCACCCACTCTCATCACCTCCACGTGCAGCCGCCCGGCAACCTGACACCAGCATCAAGTAAACACAACACTTCACTGGTCCGCTGGAAATGGACTTTGTATTACAGGTCTTCACGGGTCCAAATATTCGTGCCCGAACCCAAAAGAGACCCGTAATGTACTACACCGAACCGACCCAGACCCATCCATTATTTCAAAAGCTGGACCCGGACCCGTGTAGATCCGAGAAATGGACTCTTCTATTATCTGAAAGCTGGACCCGACCTGCCGGGAAGACTCAGACCCGACTGGACCCGATCGTCACATATTCCACCTTAAATTGCTATTAAAAATCAATAAACCTGTTGTGAACAATACAGCCCTTTGTCTTACCTAATTTAAGAAGCCGTAGTCTCTCTTCCTTGTACCTTACTCCCTGTTATTCATTACAATCTTTCGACAAGAAACTTATCCATGTTATTCTTCTTGTTATTCCAAGTCCAAGCTTAATCCACTCATTATTTCAGCTTCAAAAGTCCACTTAATATCCTGGTGACGGATGACAAATGCAACAGTGCACATGTATATTCTGACTCGAGTTAACTCGCATAATAACTTCGACTGTTTGTCATTTTGAACTATAATAATGATCGCTCATGCAATGCCATGGTCGCTGACGTTATTTATTTGCTAACATCTCTGTGCTCTCTGCTCTGCATGGAGTCTGAATCTGACCAATAAAACTTTAAAATAAAAGGTTATTTATATTATTATAAAAATGGGAGAAAATGTAAAGCGCGGTTTGGAGAGAGAGATCACTTTTTTTTGGCTCACACTTTTCTTTTCCTAAATTTACAAGTTGCAAGTTACAAAAAACACAAGAAGTGTCTGATCACGGCCGGGCATTCTCCGAGTCTGATGACTCCAATCGCACGGGTATTACACACAATGTTAAACAGACCCAGACCCGGCTGATCCATTTAAAATATAGACCCGAACCCGTACAGGTCCCGGGTCGGGGCAATGTGAAGACCTCTTCTGTGTATCTCATGCTTTATATAATGACTTAATTGGATTTTATTTCACAGATGAAACTGCACTTGATTTAATTTACATTCCTTTTCATCTTTTGATTTCAAATCAAATGAGTAAGTTATCTTGAAATATTCATAGCAGTCAAACCACAGATCATATTTGCCTTACTGCTGCAGGCAGATCTGAATACATCATCCTCACCTCTCCTTTCTGATTGATGATGGGAACCGCATATTGTAGCTTTACGTCATAGAACAGGCAGGAGAGGAAAACGTTGGCCACCCCAATTAAACTGTGGTTCACCTGCTCATCAAAGAAAGGGTCGGCTCTCTTGAAGTATGAGTGCATTACCTATGAGATGGAGAGAGAAAAAAAACACTCCTTTAGTGTCACCTTTTCTTTTATTAATGGGACAGAATAGCATCTGTGAATAATAAGAGCTTACAGGGTTGTCTTCGTCAAATTCCTTCCACTCCTGATAAAGCTCTCTCATGTCCACTAGCCGGTTTTCCATCTTCTCAAGGGCCCATATTTGCTTCCCTTTGCCTTTCCTTCTCACTTGAATGGCAGGTTCGCTCAATACAGCGTCTCGCTAAATACACAAACACAAAAAATGTAAACTGCCTCCACACAAAAATATTTATTCTTTTTCAGTACATGCAACATTTAATGCCATAACTTTATGAACTCATGACTTTCTGCCTTTTAACCGTAATATGTAGAAGGGAGAATTAAGACTCTTTAAGACCTGCAGAAAGCCTTATATGGGTCTTAAAAGTGCCTGACCTTTCTGTTGGCATTAAGGTTTGCAGCAGGGATCTGTAGAGTAACTCTGTATTCGGTTCTCTTGTCCAGTTCTTCAGCGATGAAGTTTGCCTCCTGCACTAACAGATTGGCCTTTACGATCTGCTCCCTCAGTTTCCTGAAGCTCCGCTTCAGCACCTCCTCTCTGGTGGCATCACAATAAGATCATTAAAACAAACTCACCATGGTCCAAAGTTTACCTTGGGAAAACAAAACACTTGTTTCCACTAAAAATGTAAACCTCACCTCTCCTCGCTCCACTGGCGCAGACGATGTTGGGCGCTGGGTGAAGAAGACATTCCTCCCTGGCTCAGTCTCTCCCAGCTGCGGTACTGTGGCTGCAAGGGCTGCGACTGCGGTATCTGCATGCTCTGTCTGTCTGGAGTCAGCTGTTTGCGCAGCTGCTGCAGCTCCTGCTCATACATCAGCCGCTGACGCTCAAGAGCAGTCTGCTTCTCCTCCTCATGTTGGCGCTCTAGAGACTGCAAAACAGCCTGCATGGGGTCTGTTAGACAACAAAAACAATTATTATTTTTTTTATTCATATTGGATCAATTTTTGGCTACTGTAGCTTTAAGATTTAAAAATAAAGTACATATTTTGATTAGTGAACCTTTTCACATGTGAAATGAGTAACATGCATCCTTAATGCTAAGTGTTCATATTTTAAATCGTAGCAATGTTTTACTTTTTATTACAGCTACACTAAAGTTTGGGATCAGTAAGATTTTTTTTTGTATAACATTATTACTTATGTGCATCAAAAGTGATAGTAAAGACATTTATATTGCAACAAAGAGGTTTTAATTTCAAATAAATGCTGTTCTTTTGAACTTTGTTAATTAAAAAACCAGTTTCCACACAAAAATTACACAACACATCTGTTTAAAATGAAGTTATATAAATGCTGTTTTTAAAGTAGGTATGGTGCTAAATCTCACCGTTGCTGCCCAGAGCCTTCATCATGACTTCAGTCTGAGCAAACTCGTAGCTGAAGCTGACCTCACTGGACACCTCGCTGGTCGAGTCTCCCTCTCCGTCCAGCTGTTCACTGCTGTTACTGTTCTTCATGTTCCCGCCCTCACCCTCCTCTTCCTCACCCCGCAAGCGCCGCTTCGGAAGGTTTATTCTGAAGAAGACACAAATATATAGCCTTCATAAAAAATATAAAAGATAACCATAAAGCACTTTCATGTACAAATACAGGAAGCCCTGTGTGACATCCTTTAGTCCAGGGTAATATCACTGACCTGAAGAAGTGATTGTTTCCCCAAAGAATACGGTCACCATGGTGAAGCTGTTGCCGGCTGGTGACTGGAGATCCATTTACACATGTTCTGCAACAATAAAGTTACTTTATAAAACTTCAGATTAAATTTAAATCTAAACTAGATTATGATTTAGCTGTTGTTGTGATCCAGCACATGTGTCTTTATAGTTTAAGATTTTGCCAAGTAAGACATGTTCCTGGATCAACATCTTTTGTTGATCCTGGATCAACACTGCTGTCTAAAAATATAGACTTAACCCAGTCCCTACACCTAAACCTAACCCTACCCATAATTTATTCCTACAATCAGAGGGAAATAAGTGAATAACAAGGGTGTAGAAGCATCTAACCCTGACTGTAAGCCTAAAACTGAAATTTCTTATGTATCCCTCGATTCTGATTGGTATGTTGCTCCAGGATCAACAAGACTGTTGATCCAGGAATATGTTGTACTTGGTGAAATCACGTTCCCCATAGTTTAACTTACAGTATTAAATTTTTAGATGAAAGTACCTGTCAAATGCATAAATATAATATACATAGTTCAAAGAAAGCCTGTAGTTAGGTGCTCTCCGGTTCATGGATTCATTTGAACCGGTGACCTTTTGATTAGACCTTTTTATCATATTTACACTACTATCCTCAACGCTTACCTTGAGTTTCTGTAAGGATTGAGAAAGACCGCTCCCTCAGGTGTGATGTTAATGACACAATGTTCTGCTTGGATGCCCATTCCACACAGCTGGATGTCCTGTGAATCTGCTGATCCAACCTTAGTGTGTTCCTGCAAAACATCCCAGCATTAACTGCAGTTATCACATGACAGTCATAGAGGCAAAATCAACAATTAACGAATGCCACATTTTCATTAGAAATTAAACTATTATACATTACTGCAACATGGTGACATTGACATTAGACAGCACAAAAAGCATATACTATATTTATTGCTTTTTCTGTAATACTACTACCTCTAAAAATTTGTATATAAAATATATACATTTTATTACATTAAAACTTACTATAATAATAAAAATAATATGCATGCATAATACTATAATATGTAATAAGTAGAAAATAATAGCAATAATATAAGATCAAAGGTAATGGATATGAACACTAAATAAAAAATAAGATAAAATAGTTGTACATTACCTTCAGATAATAAACCAATAGTTCATTAAGGGCAGGGTCAGCGTTGAGGTTGATCAGGAAGCACTTATCTTCTCCAACCTTGATACCAGATGACTGCAGAGAGATGCCAAGACTTTCCAGCTGTTTTTGTCTCTCCTGTGCAAAGAAAAAAAAAAACAATGTGAGAAGAACATTAGCGTTCTCTTCGGTGTTTGACGGATGATGTTATAGAACATAAACTACAGAACATCCAGACATAAACAAAATTACAGTCCAGACAAAACAGCACAAATTATTCTTGCTGTTACTTGTGCAATTCCCTCAGTCTTCCTCAGCTTCTCTTCCCAGGTGACTGTCATCTCCTGTATCAATTTTTCAGATTCCTCCAGTCTCTCCTTCAGCTCTGGTGCCTTCATAGACTGTGGTGGAACATGACAGGTTCTTAACATACAGTTTTTGATTTTTTGCATGTCACACTAAGGAAGCGATATGAAGTGTCTACCTCAGCCTGTGTCAGCTGATCTCGCAGTTTCTCCACCTCCTCGCGGAGCTCCCGGATAATCCTGGCATTGGGGTCTTCGTTGACCACGGCGTGGTTGACGATGCTCTTTGCTCGGTCTGCATAGCGTAATGTTGACAGCGTCTCATCATAATTATCTGCTGCAGGACTTATAGTGGCAACCATAGCAGTCCGACTGTTTCCACCCAGACTGTCCTGTGGTTGCACAAGAAGAAGAGACATTAAACATCAAAGCACTGGGCAGAGCGGTCACTTTCAAAAGATTATACATTCAAGTCTGTGGATGGAACTGGATTGGAAAATGTAAAAAATACTGTGGAAATTCCCCTTCCTGGTGTTTATTGGACAGAATGAGTGTTCATACCTTGAGCAGCCATGTCAGCACCGAATCTCTGTAGGGCACAAACTTGTTCTTGTTCTTTCCAGCACCTTGGTCTGCAAGAGCTGAGATCACCAAACCCAGAGTGGTTAAAGACCTGTACGGTGTGGAGAGGAAAGATAGAAATGGAAAAAATAAGTGAGAGAGAAACAGACCAACGAAAAAGACACACTTCTCACACAGATATTTGCACTGGCAAGCCAAAAAGCCTTCACCAGATTTATAAACCTTTCTCAGAACAAACTGTGCCTGTAAATGTAGCCATTTTAACAAGTCTTATTCTCCACTGTATAAAACCTCCCTCTCAGAACAGAATGAGCTTTATTGCAAGGTGTGTTTACACATACAAGGAATTTGTTATGGTGACAGAAGCTTCCACAGCACAAACCGAATGACAGTGACAAGACACAGATAATAAAAATAGAATACTTAACATGAAATAAATCTGAAAAACACAATATACAAAATAGACAATAGATGGTATCTGTGTGTACAGGTGTGTTATGCAAGATTGCAAGGAAATGTAAATAAGTAGGATGTGTGTTAAATAAGTAAATGTACAAATAGTGTTTTATATTATAAGTTTATTGGAAAGTTAACTGTTCATGTGATGGATTGAACTGTTCTTATGCCTAACTGTTTTTTTACAGTCTGTGCACTGGTTACCTATTAAGTTCTGTATCAGTTACAAATTATTATTACTTACCTATAAGGCCCTTAATGGTTTAGCTCCTGCATACCTAACTAGCCTTATACCACGCTACAATCCATCACGCTCCCTAAGGTCACAAAACTCTGGACTTTTGGTAGTTCCTAGGATAGCAAAGTCCACTAAAAGAGGTAGAGATTTTTTGCATTTGGCTCCCACACTCTGGAATAGCCTTCCTGATAATGTTCAGGGTTCAGACACACTCTCTCTGTTTAAATCTGGATTAAAAACGCATCTCTTTCGCCAGGCATTCGAATAATGCATCTCATAATTCGTGACTGCAGTTGTATCTGATCAAATGCGCATTCTTATTCTTTAGCTTGGGTTAAACTAATTAATTTTTAACTTTGTAGGAACTGCAGCTACACTAATGATGATGTCTATTTGTTTCTCTGTTTTGCCACGAGACGAAACTAGGATTTACACAAACTCCAGTCTGGATCCAGAACACCTGAGAAGAGATGATGCCAACCCCTCAGAGGACCTCAGATGATGCTAACCCTGAAACAACAACAGAACTAACAAATATTGCTACTTACTATGCAATCACATTATAATTGCTGTTAATGGTGTTCATCGTCTGGTTGACTGTCTTGTATACATTTTTCTGAAAATTCCTGTAATTTGCACATAAACTGATCACCACTTATAAGCTACTACTAAATATCGTAGAAACGTAATTTTCTGTAAAGTTGCTTTGCAATGATTTGTATCATAAAAAGTGCTATACAAATAAACTTGAATAGCTGTTCTGGTGCTCAGTGCTCTGCAGCACCAACCAGATGGCAACAGCTCAAGGATCAGGCATCCTCAAATCTGGCACACAAGATCCACTTTACTGCAGAGTTTAGCTCTAACCCTAATCAAACACACCTGAGCAAGCTAATCAGTGTCTTCAGGATCATTAGAAAATCAGAGTCTAATCAGGGTTGGAGCTAAACTCTGCAGTGCATCGGCCCTCCAGGGTAAGGTTTGAGGAACCCTGGTGTAGAGGGAGAACTACATAGAAGAGCAGTGGAGAGAGCACACATCCCTGAGGGGCACCAGTGCTGACAGTGCGAGTGCTAGATGAGAATTTTCCCAGTCTGCTGCTTGTCTGTCAGGAAGCTGGTGATCCACTGATGGAGGTGGGCAAAGAGAGCTGGGTTAATTTGGACAGGAGGAGATTTGAGATGATGTTGAAGGCCGAGCTGAAGTCCATAAACGGGATACTAAACATAAGTTTGGTTTATGGTTTATGCAGATGTTGTATTTTGTATTTGTCTTTCAAAATTACTTTATGACCAAAGATGTTAAAGCAACAGGTCTTTAGTTATTTAGTCCTATGTTTTTGGGTTTCTGAACCCTCAGACCATCTGGGCCTGGTGCTTCTCTTATCTTCTGTTTCCGGATGCATATCATGTTGATTGATCCGAAGTGCAGGAGGGTGGGGATGGGGCTTGCTGGAGGTGTTAATGGATCCAAGGAGAGAGGGTCAGAATGTGTTTGGGGTGAGATGGGTTTTTCAAACCTGCGATTGTATTTTGTCCAATTGTTGATTCAGCACAGTGCACGGGGATGGTGTTCAACGAAAATACATTCTTACATGACTAAACATCAAACACACTGCTTGTTCTTGGTAGGGTATAATAAAATGTAACATTATATAGTAATATGATTAATTACTTAGTTTATTACTTAAAGAAGATTAACTGTTAAAAAAAAAAAAAAAACAACTATAACATAATTAAATAATGCATTTAGTTTTTTTTTTTTAGAAAAAAAAAGGGAAAAAAAGTGTCCAAATGCAGAAATAAACTTGTATAGGCTTCAAGTTAAACATAATTTTGTATTTTTTGGGCCGCGATAGGAATTAAACTTGTTCTTGACAGGTTTCTTAAGATAGATACAAAGCCTGTGTAGGTGGCTTAAGCAAAAAAAAACAAAAAACAAACAAACAAAAAAAATCCCCATCATGCAAAATGAGTCAGGGTTGCACACACTTGTTAATGTTGCTGCCTTCCTTGAGCCGCTCGCCTGCAGCGCCTGTCTTTGCAGCTCTCTCACTTCCTGCCAGGTCCACCAAACTCAGTTTACTAACCTTTTCACCACTTGTCTGTAAAGAAAATAGAAAAGAAAAAAGAATTAGAGATGCTATGTTTTAAAATGTAATACTGCATACAATTTTTTTTTTTTTATTCCAAATAGGATGTCACATGACCTTATTACATGTGTTTCCATGACTGGTGCCTAGTTATCCTGGAAATAAACGGTGAACTAGCTGTGACGGAAACTAATAAAAAAAGCAACATAATAATCCCTCACTACTGAACATTTCCATGGTTGTCAAGCCTGTCTGTGCTTGTCCTCCCTAAAAAACCCAGGGAAACGGCTTTAAACATTGAATTTGTGTATGAATGACCACACTGGACAAATTCTGGTTAGCTGTCCTATATTAAGAAGGAACAATGGCAAGAGAGGCTATAGCGGGCCGTAGACAAGCATCTATTGTTCTCCTCTCTATTGCACAGCACTGGAGCAGTATGTGGGGTGGAGTTCCTTTATGTGCCCCAGCATCAGACCCTACTGTACACAATCCCCATGTCTGAGCATCAGAGATGAGGTTTAATTGAGAGGAGAGGCAGAGAGATGTAAGTGCGAGCTGAGAGGACATGAGAAGTCGTGAGGGGGCTGGGAGCCGGACCCTGATTACAGTGCATTAAAACAACAAAGAGAGTCCTTGTGCTGCAAAAGCTTCAGGCTCCACAAGCACATTGGCTGAGAATACACAATCATATAGAGCCGGAGTTCACTTTTTAATCTATAATCAGCTATTTAAAAGAGACACATTCTGCACTTTTGTAAAAAAATATTTTTAATATTACACTGCCTCAAGTTACTTCATGACAGACCTCCACCTTCTCAATGACCTCTAGAATTAAAAGGGCTGCTCTTGTTTCTTTACCTTTAAGGCTGGATGATAAAACGATAACGATATAATTTTCCTCGATAAACCAATAACAGGAGTTTGATAAATGTTAAATAAAATGTTTATGTGCCAAAAGAGAAATCAGTGCTAATTGTACCACGCCACACGGACCATTTATCCATTCGTCTCAAATGGCAGCGCAGCCTGAGGTTACTAGAGCAGTTGCGTTTATTGTTTTTTTTTTTTGTAATCTGTGCAGGGTTGTCTTGCCCTGGCAACCAAAAACACACTTCTTTTGTGACTTTTCGCGACGCTCTCGCTCTGATCAGTGAAGTCTGTTGTGCTCTCAGTGCTCTGCTATACGGGAGCACGCTCTCTTCCGGCAGAAGTGCCTTAGGACCCATATAAGGAAATTCTGCTCCATCTAACGTCACACAGAGCCATACTCAAAAAAAACTTTCCGAAACTTGTGACAAACCGGAAGGAGTATTTTGGGAACAAAAATACTCCTTCAAACGTACAACTTAATTTTTGAAACTTTGTCCATGTTTAGCATTGGAATCCAACTCTTTTACAGTGTAAAAAATTCAGTATGCATGAAATAGCATATCACCCCCCCTTTAATACTAGCCTTATAGCTAGGGTTGCACAATTAATCGCAATTGTCATGCGCATTAAAGCCGTTTCTGTGATTAGCAGTAAATCTCCATCTACCATCTGGTGGAGCAGCATTTACTACACAGAGCCGTAGTTCTCTGACAAGCTATGCAAAATTGCGTTCATAAATCGCAGACTATATAATTGTAATATTATGAAATTGACGAAATCGTTCCCGATAATGAAAGCTGTTTGCATATCATCTCAGCGAGAGCACCCTCTGGCTTTCGGATGGAGATTTATTCCTAAACACAGAACTATGCTTCACTGAAAGATACGTATCACTTCTGCCTAATCGCAATTTATTGCCTTTGCGATTTAATTTCGATTAATTGTGCAGCCCTATTTATAGCCATCCATTAACCCCTCATCATACCTTAGAAACTGCATAGCAGTTATATAGTAACATCCCTGACAACCCCTCACGACACCATATCATATAACTATGCATAAGGCCTTACAACACCTTAGAAACTATATTGCAACACCCTGACCACCAGTCAGAACACCCTAGCAACTGCACAGTAATGCCCTGAAAACCAACTAAAACACACTAGCAGCCACATAGCTTTGCATAAACCACTCAGAACGTCTTTGCAGTTCCATAGTAACATCCAGACAGCTAAACAGAACATTTTAACAACCACATAGCTATGCACCAACCGCTCAGAAACCGCACAGAAATGCCCAGGCAACACCACAGCTGTGCATTAAAGACCGCGTGAACCGGAAGTTGCAAACTATTTTTCTCCAGTGTTGGGACGTATTTCCGAGAGAAACGGAATACTAAATGAGGAAAAATAGTGGGCATGGCTTTATTTTCCAACTCTAGAAAAGTAGTTAATGACAGATATCTCACAAACCGCATTTCGTGTTCTGTACAATTTTTGAAGCATTCGCGCATGAAGTGCTTCGAGCACATCCATGACCTCTCTGTTATCCCTCCTTCCTCGAAATGTAAAAATTCGAGGCATCTGAACCGTAACGAGGGAATTTTAGGGAATGGGAAATGTGAACTGTGCAGCAATGCCTCCAAAACCACCTAAACACCCTAACAAATACATAGCTATGCAATAGTCCCCAAAACACCAACTCACTGGAAACCACTCAGAACCTCAGAAGCTATGCACAAACCCCTTAGGAACACCCTTGCAACCACAATGTTGAGCATTAACCTCTCAGAGCACCTTCATAGCAACACCCTGACAACTAATAAGAACACCTCAGAAACCGCAAGGTTATGCAGTAACCCCTCAAAAACTTCAGCAACTGCTTAGTAATGCCCTTGCAACCACTCAGAACACTGGCAACTGCATAGCAATACTCTAGGAGAACACGCTAGTATTGGATAGTGGTGAGTTTACACAGTCAAGCAAAGACTATGTGAAAATCTAGTTTCTAAAGGAGCTGATTTCCATAACATGCTAAACACAGATCTTAATACAAAAGAATATGGAAATCAAAGGAAGTCTATTGCCTCACATTTCCCCACAGCGCTGTGTTCGTGGAAAACCACAGCATGCAAAAGACAGCACTGATGACTGCGCTGGAAAAATAAACACATTACTACTTATTGGTGGCTGAGATGACAAAAACACCACATACATAAGGGCTGGGTTCAAACTTCGGAGCACGTGTGTGTGCGCATGCAGGCTAAAACTTTGTAATTGCTCTGTTCTAGTGACAACAAGCTAAGTTTAGATCTCGGCTGTAGTCTTGCACTGTTGAGTGACCAGCACAGTCCAGGCCCTGATGAATTATAGAGTCAAGTCAGATAATCATGACATATGGCACAAAAGAAAAGTGCAGTGACACCAGGACAGAGAAAGAGGAGATCAGCTGACATCTAAACTCGGACACACTATAATTTATTCATCAATTTTCCTGCCATTTGCATGAGCTCTTTCCTCGCGCACGATAAAGCCGATAAGAGAAGGTTTACGTAGCCAGAGTGCACTTAATAGTACAGTGACTAAAATCTTTGGAGATGCATTTATGCAATATTATATATACAAAACAATCTTTAATGATTCAAAGTGGATGAAACAAAAGCAAGGGTGGTAAATATATAACGTAAGAGGAACATTTGAGACTTAACACTAGACTGTGCAATCACAGGTCCACATCATCTTATAAAAGGTATCCAATACATCTATATGAGATCATCAGGGCTGGAAACAATGACTTATCTCTCAATCTTCTCCTTCCTGCAGTACTTTGCTTTATGTCATGCGTACCTTGTAAGTATATTTAAGGTCTGAGTTTTACCATCAAATAGCAGAATCAGGACTCTTTCCAAAATAAACTACCCAAACATGGTTTTCCTGGCTCTTTTCGATTAAGAGATTTTGAGGACAGACTCTTGATGCTCCCAACCAAGGCCACCCAGATCATGTACAATACCAAAGCTTCAACAAACTATGCTGGTATGCAAAGGTGAGCCAATAATAAAAGGTCATTTACATGAAGTCTAGAAATATACAGTAGTAAAAGCTAAGGGTGAAAAATTTAAATGATTTTGAATTTTATGGTGCAAGAAACTTTGACTAACATAAGTGGACTTTGATGAAAAAATAAAACTTAAAACGTGTAGGGTGTGACCCATTTAAGCAATTTTCCACTTGTATTATTTTATCTTGATGTATGAAAATCAGCTTAAGAACAGTATGTGTAAGTGTCCTTACCCCCGACTGAAGGTCTTTCAGTGTGTGCGTGAGGATGATATTGAAAACCGCATGGGAGCGACTGCTCTCCTCATTCATGTTGGTGGCCGCCACAGTGCGGGATTTATTCCCCTCAGACATCAAGGACTCAATGTCCTTTGGGTTGAAGAAGGGAGACGATTAGAATCTCACACACCATTTAAAAGTCAGAAGCACTGCACACTTATTTAAAATAAATAAATAAATAAAAGATGTCCTGAATATGGCCTCTCAAAATAAGACAAGCATAATGCTAATTAATTATGGTTACTGCAAAGTAACCTGTTTTTAGGTCTTGAACCAAGTTAAACAGGACTTCCACAATGATCATCCACGGAATCTGTGGAATTCTACAGAATGGATTTACTTTTCGAAAAATATGTTAATCCAAAGTATTTAACACAAACTCAATATATTTCAGTAGAATTAAAAGAATTCTGCAAAAATTCTGAAATCTGCTTTTAGAACAGTGACACATTATGTACTGTACACATATTGTAAGCGGACTATAAACATTCCTACAGTGGGATTTGCTAAATATCAAATGCAGACCCTAAGAGGGGATAATTGAGCCACATGATCAACTGAACGACAGAATATATTGTAAAATTACAATAGGGTTTCAGCACTGCGTGCTTGAACCCCTAAAAAAAAAAAAAAGGTGAAAGAGCAATCATTGTGTAAAGTGCATATCATTGCACCAATAAAGATATTTTCTCTTATTTTGTTACCTTGTAACTTTCTACTGCAAGCCTTGATAGACCATCGACATAAGGCCCCAAAACTTTATGTTCTCTCACTCTCAAGGGCTGCCGACTCCTGTGGGAACAAACGGATATTGTGTCTGAGCAACATATACAGCAAGAGTAAAGCTCGGGGATTAAACATGAGACACAATAGGCTTCACCCTTTGGGGTCCAAGAGGTCCCGAACTTTCTCGTTGTAGATTTCCATATAAGAGACTTCCACGGTGAAGCTCTCTTCCTCTCGCTGGTGTTGCACGGTCCGCTCAAACAGAGAACTGCAGAGTCTGGGGATCAGACCAGGCTGGTCCACCGAACCCATCATGGTGTACGACTTCCCCGAGCCTGAGGGAAATGAAAAGTAAGAATGTTAAGTAAATATTATAAAAACGGTTGTGTTAAGAATGCTTTTAAAAAATGAGCAAAGGTCACTGTGAACAAAGTGTTACTCACCAGTCTGCCCATATGCAAAAATACAGGCGTTGTAACCCTGAAAGGCATTGTGCAAAAGACTCTCCCCAAGGCACTGAAACACTACATCTTGGCCTGTTAAAATATGATTATTAGAAAATAGGATTTAAAATGATTCATTATGAGGAGAGAAAAAGTGTAAAACAGGAGAAACCATGCATGATGCAAATACATTATGATATCTAAACAAATACAGTTAAATAATAAATGCCATAATGAATTTTGTGTGTGTGTGTGTGTGTGTGTGTGTGTGTGTGTGTGTGTGTGTATATATATATATATATATATATTTATTTTCATCAGATTACTTTCGGTACTGTAGATAGTGTGCCATGACTTGATATTGTACTGTCAACCTCGAGGTGACACACTGTTGATTTTCTGGAAAAACCATGTTAGTACAAATGATCTTGATGTGTAAACAAAACCTCATCTTCACTAACACCACCAGCACCAGCGCAAGAACCATCCTAACAAGATGATACAGATGAGAAACTAGGTACTGAACCAAGAAATAAACAAAGTGGCTTCTTTGAAAAGGGTTTCCAGAAACTGACCAGCAAACTTCTCTGTTTCCGACTCATCCATTGACCAAAAACAGTAGTCATAGGCGAAGGTCTTGATAAAAGAGAGACAGATAAAGAGAGATTAATATAACTGTATAAATATAAATATAGTACAAGTATCACCTTTTGTTCTATTCATATTAAACTTCTATTTTTTTATGATGCAAGCATGTTCATTTTAAACAGAAATGAGGGTCATCATACCTTTGGCTGACCCCTGCTGCAAGATGATCCATGGAGAAGGTGCATATGGGAAAAGAGAGAAAAACAAGAGCTTGTGTTAAAACAAATCACCTATGCATGTATTTTAGAAAAAGCACAATTACAATGATCCTGTGGCTCAGTGGTAGAGCATTGCTAGCAGCACAAAAGGTTGTGGGTTCGATTCCCAGGGAACACATAGAAGGACAAATAAATAAAATAAATAAAAATGCATAGCCTGAATACACTGTCCAAGTCGCTTTGGATAAATATATATAAAAAAGTTTAATTCAGCTTCACCATTATAGAAATCAATTCAATTTTTATTTATATTCAAATAGAAAATAGTTATTTTAAAATAAAAATATTTCCCAATGTTTGGCAGGCAGTGTTCCCTGAACAAAATCTGAGCTTTAATTATTCCAGGAAGTTCAGACGAGCTTGTTTAAATTGTACAAATTTCGTGGACCCACTGACTCACAGCTGACCAAAATAGCATGTCATCACCAGAAGCGCACTCAACAGGGACTAGGAACTGGCAGCACTACACACAAACACACATCCTGAGTGTGTCCATGTCATCAGTTGTACTTTGCTCAGTGGACCTGAACACAAACAGACCGTCTCTCACTGAGAAAGCCCTGCCGTTTACAGGGTAAATACACATTCGGAGCCCTGTCTCCGTTGTGTTATCTGTAGAGGGCACCTCAGTGGCTTTGCACGGCACTTTGTGAACACAATGACCTATATAAGCATTATTGACAGACTGTTGGAGCGAATTGAAGGTTCCTAATCGCTGAGACAGCACTGTGCCTTTCCAGGCCAAATTAATTCAATTCTGGTGTTGTTCTCTGGCTAATGAAAAAAAACACAAATGCAAAATGCAAAGCTATGTTCCAAACCATAGTGAGCTGCCTAAACAATGTACAGAATTGAGGGAAAATTCTAACTATTTTACCCAATATTTGTTTGTGCCATGAACTTGAGTATTGAGCTATTAATAAATGTGTGTCTGTATGCTTGTATGACATATTATATATTATATTGCACAAATGGCTCATACACAATAAGCCAAAAAAAATTGTGTAAAAGTAAAAAGGGTCAATTTCGATTTAAAAACTACTTTAAGAATCTCATAACTAAAAACATCTATGATCTGTCTCCTGCACATATAATAAAAAAAAAACCTATAACGACAATATTTAATAATGGCGACCTGTTTTATGATCCCAATCTAGAAAATCTACACCAGTGAGAGCTTATGGAAATCACCAAAGCGTGTCCTGCCATGCAGTTACACAGGGAGCAAACGAAAGAGTGAGGGATGGAAAGCTGGGGCAAAATACGCCTGGATTCAGTTCCAACGACCCCGGGCTCAGCTTGTCGTCTAAAATCAGGCCAAGCCACACTTGTGGTATAATAAGTTGCACGTTGACGTCCCCCATCACACCACGCTGAGAACTGAGAGAGATGATGGTCCCTGAAGGAAGTGTCAGACTGATCTTCATCTTGAGGTCCTGGAGGAGATCTGGCAAACGGGGTGAACAAACACACAGGGCGCATATACGGAAAGCTCTTGTGGAGACAGCTGTATATCTGGAACACTAAAAAAAAATTGCTTCCGAGTGACAAGCCCTCAACTCTGACATTGAAATAAAGATGTAGATATTCTTAGAAAATTATCCCATCTCGATATTATCGGTTTCTCGAAATCTAGCCTCTCTATGCTTTAATTTGTCACTGCAGGGCATAAATTGAATCTTACAGATAACATATTTCAGAGCATAACAAATTAAATTTCATGCATCAAAGGAAAATAACGCATGCTTTCCAAGACACCTAAAGGACACATCACTAATTCTTGAGGAGGAGGTCTCTACCAAACCTCCACAGCCAAGGGTGTAGCTTGTAGTAGGTATATGTGTAATGGCACATGAGTTCACTGGTTTGTGTGCTACACCCAGACCACTGCTCACGCTCGCAGCTCCCGCTCCTGGCACCTCCTTTCCCAAACACTTGTTACAAGCCCTAGTGACTTTGACCCTGTACTATCTGGCAAAGTCTACACTAACTATACCCCTGGTTACATCTTATCAGATCTCATTCGCCAACATGACAAATACGATGACGTACAATCTCTGAAGTACTGAAATGATTCTAACAGTAATGACACTACTTAGCAATGTTTCTAATTTTATCCGTCTTCATCATTCTGAGCACAACTGTATAGCGATTTCAATAAGCTACATGGCTGTTTTTTTGCTAATGAAACATTAAACATGTTCTGTTACACAGTCTCCTATTTTTTATGTCGGGCTGAGAATCCAAATAATTTTCGTTAATTGCTTCGTTTGGATGATAGGTGTGAACGAAGCAGTTCAAATATGATTCAGTGATGTCTTTTTTTAAGCAAAATATTTACTACATTGAATAATTTGTATGAGTTTTTTATTTTATTTAGTGTAACTGTATTTGTTTAAATTAATTCAGTCACCAAATATGACATATTTATAGTTTCTTTGCTAGAAAAATACTGCTCTGATTCCAGAATATATAGTAATCTATATAACAAAAATTTTAGTAGATTTAAATAATTAAATCAAAAACAATTTGAAACCATTAAAGAAAACAAAAACAAAATATATTTAAAAATTAAATTAAAAATAGGTATAAAGACAACAAATCCATTAAAAGAAAATAAACAGGTTTTTAGGTATAAGTTAGCAAAATAAAAATTAAATCAACTAATATAAAATAAAACCATTATAGAAAAATAAATTAAATAAAAATACACAGGTGTTTAGGTATAATTTGGAAAAGTAAAATGGGTACTTCTTTTATCAGAGCAAAGTCAAATACAGGTTTCTTCCAATGACGGCAGCCATGACAACCAAATGACAACCCAAGGAAAACTGGCAGCTGCTCCCAAGTTCCCAGTCTGGTTTCCAAACATTGCTGGGACTAACCCCACAATGCATCACTCTGTGTTTTTCTACCACGGCTGTCCTTTACATCTGCACTGACTGGAATTGTCCCTGAGCCAACTGTACAAATGAAAAATGTGTATGCTGTGCCTCTACGCCTGTGTCTGTTTTCCCTACAGGAGACTGAGGCATGTGGTGGCTATTACCCCAAAAATGCCTCAGTGACAGGTGAGACCAATCGCTGAGAGACATTGAAGCTAGAACTGGGATCAGCGTTGCGGTGCTGTTAATCACACGATTTCTCTCATGATGTCACCAAGTAGCCTCGCGAGTAATCCTTGTACGTTGCTTTATGACATTGGTTTTGTCTGAGTGAGTCAGAGGCTTTCGATATGTGAGACAGTACAGACTGAGCAGAGTCCTCAGCTGCTGAGGAAGACACAAACGCTCACTATCTTTAGCAATCGCACACACAAAAACATTCATTTAGAAAGTGACGGTTTGGCAGCATGCAGCAAAGTCTTTGAACTCGCATAAGACCCTTCCCCCAAACAAGGAAAAATCTTGCAGTTGGGGCTGGACGAGCATTAACAAAAATTATATCCACATATAAATTTAAAAGTTAAAATGTTAACGCAACAAGAAAAAAAAAAAAAAAATGCATAAAAATGCATGCTTTTTTACCAAAAACTAAAATAAATAAATACTAGGAAAAACAATACCAATTTTTTTAAGCTCTTCCATTCAAAAGTTTTTTTTTTTTTAAATGACTTAAACTTTTTTAATGAAATAAAAAAAAATAATAATAATTACAATATGTCTTTGATTAAATTAGTATTTTATTTTATTGATTAAATGATTTGTGATTAAATAAATGCATATATGCATAATAACTTTCAACCAGATTACTGAAAAAAAAAAAAAACATTTGATCATCTAGTCCTACTCCGTGTTACTGCATATAAATCACTTTAGCTCACTGAAAACATGAAGTAATGATATGTCGAACGAATGAATAATTAAATGTTTACCACCCGTTCAAAAACACGCTCTGGCAAAGTTTTGGCAAACACTGCCACAAAAGGTCATTGGTTTGTACAAATTAGACTGTGTTCGTGACACATTTACCACATAATAACAGCAAGTTCATCACAATGCTTTTAATAGTTGCACTTTTATTATCCAAGGAGCTGTCTATAGGGGAGGAAGCTGCTATGAGAGACTGAGTCAACAGTGTCGTCCCTTCCCCCACTCTTTCTATCATTCCATTGGTGCTGCAAACAATGAGGAAATCACCACTCTGGCTTGGTGCTATAACACTATACAAGTGAAACCGAGACCAAAGCACCACAGGCGGAAAAGAAAAACCACACTGACCCCATTGGAGGAACAACCCTCTATTTACAGGCTTAAAAGTGGTGGTTGATTTGAGTTTATAGTCTAGCAAACAAGTGAACTGCCTCAAACACACATTTAATTCCACCGCTTTCAATCAGGCTTTCATGCAAACTCAGGGTCCAGAAACATGCTTGCGATTCCATTTTGAGCTAGCTAATGGATTCACTCATTACCCCTCGGTCTATCCTAATATTCCTAATAGGACTGAATGCTTCAGGAAAGCATTTCCAACAGAGAACCGATTAAATCTCTTCTTCGAGAGTGTATTGACCACTCGGGAGCAAAGTGTCGACTCGAGGCCAGGACTGTAAATCCCTTTGTCTCTGTCTGCATTCTTGCAGGGGCTCAAGTCTGAGAACACGGTGGAGGAAGGAATGAACCTTGATTATGGTCCACTGCAGCTTTCTCATGGGTTGGTGACGTACGCTACGGTGACAGCTGTCAGTGCGGGTTTTGCAAGAGACCGAGGGTGGTGCCGAACACTGTCCAACACATCATGGCTGGAGTTCGCATGACAGAATAGTCAAGAAAGCCAACCTGACCATGCACACAGATGCACATGAACTACCCTTCAGCTTTTGAGCTCTGAGGTCACTTATAAAAATGTGATTCTGCTTCGGTTGCTTGGAAAGATGACATTGTGTACTCTTAACCTAAATTATGATCCACTAGATATGTCCTAATGAATGTATGCACACTGACAGACGTGGCTTCATGCTTGAACTTAACGCTTGAGTAGGCTGAGGGGAACACAATGCACTCTTGGGCATGACTTCCACATGACACAGAGATGATTTTTCTTAGCTGAAACTGCCCAACTATGACTGAATGTTCTGGTAATTAAAGCAATAGTGTAATGAAAAGTACAATGTGCACAATTAAACTCATCAGTGGCGCTCATGAATGTTGTGATGCTCGTTCTGTCATTTTAACTGATTTGCTGAAATGAGAGATTGTAAGTAGGCATTAGCCATTGCGAGATTATGATATCGGTGCTACTCACTGGCCAATGGTTCTGCTGGGTATTAAAGGGGTCATGAATTAGAAAGTCAAAATGTTCTTGATATTTACACATATAAGAGGTTACACACAATGTGTAGCAAGTGTTTTACTGTTGTTGTCATGCATTAGCAGTAAACAGTATATATAGATAATTGGGTACATTGTTTCAATTTCATCTGCCTTGGGATTTGACTCCGGCTCAAACATACAATATATGGCTCTAACCTAGGGCTTGCCATCCCCAGTATCATCCAAAAAAAACACAACAATGTAAATGAGGGTGTGCAATACGGCGCAATGAAGTTTCCCAGTCACAGCAGTGGGTGTTTACTTGTTTATCTGCAAGAGTATGTTTTACAAAGTGTGAATGTTATAACTTTTTATAAATACAGGATTTTTGGTGCAAAGCACTTTGCACACTTTATAAACTAACTTTGAGAAACATAATATAAAAATCAGAAACTGCATTTCATGACCCGTTTAAAGACATTGGGTCTTATTCACTCAACTGCATTATAGTTGGAGCTGCAAGGGTACAATGAATAAAGCAGATACATACATGTACAGTTGTCTAGGTCTGTTTGAACTAGAACTGCACACTTGGCATTGCTTGAGGACTTTGCTCTGCATCTCTCAGGTGAGAGTGTGCCTTTAGTGGCCGTCATATGAGAGTGATGATGGAACATGAAGGAACATTTGTGTCGAATGCCCTTATATGGAGACGGTTTGGGAGTATTTTATGCAAAAGACTAACCTCGTTCACAAGTTTTGAATTAGATTTCATGAGAAGTTTGAATGCATGTATAAATTTGGATAATCTATCAGTACTAAATTCGACCCATTGTTTTCTATAAATATAATGTTCTGATAACCGTTCTGATCCTATGAGAATATCCTCAATACCACTAGAACAATATAATTACATAATGATACAGTACCTGAAAGGCACTTTCCTAAAACTACAATATTTCTATCTATCTATAGTCATAAATAAAGCCATATAAAAGCTTCTGGTAAATATGCTTATTTCTCTGGGCGTGTGCATCTGCATAGCAGGGGCCATTAACGGGGCCGGCGATTCAGCGCAGCACGACACACGAACTCAGCACCACAATTAAACTGTCTGTTGTTCGAAGGCAGCAGGCGGCTCCACCATTCACTTCCAAGTTTAAAACCTGTTCAACCTCTGTCTTTGTTTGCACTGCACCGCAAGAGAAAAGCAGAGGGGAAAAAATAATTGCGCTCTCTTGTTTACCCGCCATAAAAGTCAGAGGAAATGTTTATGGCCGACAGATGCTAAAGCTAGCTAGTATTTTCCCCTTTTTCCAAAAACAAGAGCTCCTCAGCTATGGATGACCTAGGGTTAACCCTCCTTCTGCGTTTCCGTGACCACAGAGGGCAGAGAAAAAGAGAGGAAGTCAGACGGAGGAGAGTTATGCCCCGACACACGGCAGGACGGAGCGAACAGCAGGCTGCGTTAAAGAGAACTGCACATCCACATTCCTTTTTCCCTCAGCCCCCATCGTACGAGCCGACCAAGCAAAACCGACAATGATACACGCACTCTCGAAGACCCTGATCTCAGCTATCTTACCAAGGGTCCCAAACTTGTAATATCAGACTGAAAGAGGAAGAGAAACAAATGCCTCTCGTTGTTAATGGAATACTAGTGTACAGAATACTACATGCTTCTTGATATACACTGAATATTACTATTTCAAAAGTTTGTGAAGAACTACATATCATGTCTTCATAACGTTTTAAACCGTACTATTCTTTTTTTTTATTGTTAAGGAGTAATAAAACATGAATGTTTAATTCTAAAAAGGCCTCAATTCTTCATCTTGTAGATGAAAGATATTTTATTATTGTATTTCAAGTTATTTTTAATCCTTTTTTGCATTATTAAACTCAATCCGATAAAATGAAGAGTCAGGAAAATTGTGTTATGAACAGCAGCAGACATTACTTCTGCTTCATTACTCTAGAAAAGGAAGGACAAACTGAGTGCAAAGCATTGTGGGATACAGTAACCACTGCAGTATGCAAATGTAGTAGGCAAGTGTGTATTCTTCTAGTACTATTCCGAAACAAATCCCAATGTTAGTAAATCTACACTACCATGCAGTTTGGTGTCAGTACGATTTGTAGTTTTTGAAAGAATTGGATTTATTTTGTTAGGGTAAAAATAATAATGTTGTGAAATATTATTGCTTCAGGTTTTCTATTTTAATATATTTCTTTGATAAAGCAATGTATTCCTGTGATGGCAAAAGCTGATTTTCAGCAGCCATTATTCCAGAAAAACATTCTGATTCTGTGCTCAAAAACATTTTTTCTTATTATCAATGTTGAAAAATGAAACAGTGATACATTATTCAGGACTTTTTGATGATTAGAAAGTAAATGATTTATTTGAATTTTCATCTTTACTGTCACCTTTGATCAATTTAATGTATCCTTGCTGGATAAAAGTATTAATTTCTGTAGAAATAATAAAATACCTTGCTGAGCCCAAGCTTTTGAACTATACTGCATGTCAGATTTTCCAATTCAACTTACCTGGAATCCTTCGCCAGGTTTGACGGGTACAGATGTGTTTGATTCCCCTCCATTTCTACAACACATTTTGTGTTCAGGTCCTTTTCTGTTGGGAAAAAAACAAAAACAGATGGCAGGTTAAAGATCTATATGAGAATTCAATTCGTGTCACAAGAAAAGAAACAGGATGTTGGAACATTAAAAAGGATCCAAAGCCACTAAACTGATCAGATGAAGCATATATTTTTAATAAGTGATTTTTTTGCACTAAAAAATCTTTTAACTGCACTGTTGTTCACTTCATTGATTTGCACTATATCTGTCATTTACCTTGCACTGCTTTATTTAACTTTATTTTTAACTTTTATTTTTTTATTTATTTTTTTATTATATGTCTTTTTTTAGAATTCCCTTATTGTATAATTGTATCTACATTTTATATTTGATCTAGTAATTTTTTTAGGCTTTAATGTTAATGTTATCTGTATGCACCGGGGTCTGAGAGTAACGCAATTTCGATTCTCTGTATGTATGTACTGTACATGTGGAAATTGACAATAAAGCAGACTTGAACTTGAATTATATCTTATATTTCCCCATCTCAGTCACTTAGATGACTCTAATAAGACAATTGCATGACCTACTGAGTTTCCAGGCATCCTGATTACACAGAACAAAAGGCTGAAATCAAAGGATTTATTTCAGAGCAGGAGACGATGCTCGAGGACAGAAATCAAACAAGCATTCTGACAGTTTTCTTGAAATCACCCACCATTATCATCACAGCTATGAAAAGAATTCAGAGCAAAACAAGTTTTATAGACTCATGTCCTCAGATACGATACTGAAGGACATTTCTGGACAATCATAATCTCCCTTGACAGGCTGTTAACTACATTAGCAAAATAAAACTGTGAAACTAAAGCGATGATCCTACACAACTAGAGTTGTTCAGATTCCGATACTATCGGAAATATCACCAATACCACAACAAATTCTGGCATCGGCGAGTACATGAACCCATATACTGATCAGATACCATTTTCAAGACCTAGTTATGACCGCTAGCTTTACCTAACCACTGCAGGGTTCTTCTTCACTGCTCAGAATGCATTGCAAACACAGGAAGTTGTGCTGTGTTGCCACAAGCAACCCCCGTTTAGAGCAGTGAAGAAATTAAAACGCGTAAGCAGCACTGATCTATATATATGACTGGATCACTCATCACGTTCTAAACTGCCAACAGACAGTGAAGCCACTTCTAGATTATAGATCAGTGGTTAGCAGTATGTCCGCTGTTTAGCAGTATTTCAGACTGGACCAACCAGATGGTAAAACGGCGACTAGGGATGCCACAAGTACTGGCATTTCACTACCAAGTCGGTGCTGAAAATTAAAAAATGTGATGATACCAGTGTCTCTGTAGTACCGTTAGTAAGTTACCGACTCCAGAGTATACTCGGAACCCGCAGCTGCGTTCAGTCGCTTCCGTGTTAGTCTAAGCGCAGGGCTCCATACTGTAGCCAAATATATACTAGTGTCTGTGAATATTAAACTGCAAAATACTATTTAAATATTACTCCTGCAAATTCTACATCTCTGTGGGAGATGGGAGCCGATGCGCGGGAGCTCGCTGTTTTGTACTCTCTGCCGTGCGTCACTATATGAGGACACGAACGCATAAACCGTCACTTCATGAGAATTTACCATTTCATTTGAGAAAACTGTCAGATCATAAACACAGACACTCAAAGATCTTCATGGCGAGTACATTGACAATATATTAAGCTACTGTTGTAGCCTACAGTAGATTTAGCTACGTCTCTATGTAGTAATAATAATTCGTTTCTATTAATAATAATAATTATGCCTAGACGGTTGCTTGTTTTTTACTTGTTTTGTTGTAAAGAGATTATCTGATTAATATAGAATTTTTTATATTCATAGACTTATTTGTTTTTATACAGTTATATTGTAAAACTAAAATACCTTTAAATAATATTACTATCAAATTCATGTCAGATAATAAAAAACTGTAATTAATACAGTAGTTCACCATGTATTTGTTCATGTTTTATCAAGGATAAGTCTGAAGCACACCATAAAATAATTCTAGCAATTTACACAGGGCTAGTAGTATATACAGCAGATACACACCCAGGTATCGGATCAGTACTCGGTATCGGCCGATACCCTGAGCCCAGGTATCGGAATCGGTATCAGGAAGAGAAAAAGGGTATCGGAACATCTCTATACACAATGCTGGATGCCATGGGGAAATCTTATTTAGCCCTTTTAATCAATGATTTTGCCAGCCAACCAACTAGTTGAAAAATCTGATTTCTCCTAAGTGTAATGAAATTATTTCAGTGTGAAAGTGCAACAAATTCATCAGCAGGTCATGAGATGCCACAGTTCTCACATGCCAAAACCATTCTAAGACCATCAATATTTCATGTCCAGTTATGAGTTGATTTGGAAAAAGTATTTTGTATTTTTGTATGTATTTTGCAATACTGACCAGTATTAATGCATTGCATTATTCAGTTTAAAACAGTGGAATCATTTGATTAAATTTAGGAAAACATTGGATCATATTGAATAGCTGGCAAACACAGTTATTTAAATAAACAAATAAAAAAATATATACAATATTTACATGCTCATATTCATGAAAATAATTTATATAATTTATATATAAAAAAACGTTATAAATATTTAAAGAAATGGAAAGAAATTCATGCATAAATTAAAAGATTTTTTGTCCTTTTTATACTCACAGAAAACATTAAGTTTTGGTTGTAACACCAAAACAATGGTCACGAGATCTTGTGACAACACAGCACCAGCTGTATAGTTCAAGTGACACTTCCATGAACTGGCATGAAACTCTCTCACACAGGCCAAATGCCATCGGGCCATCCTTAAAGTGGAACCCTGGGATTGGATCGGGTCTCAGCTTGACCGGAGCTGTCACACTGACAGAAACAGCGGGAAGAACCTGCAACAGGATTCTTTCAAACACTATGTCAGCAGCCGCTCTCTGCTAAAGCAGCTTCCGGTCCAAATAAATAGATTCCAAATAAAGTTTTGCGGTTCGGTCAGCTGAAAGTTTATGATGCACTCCTGACAAACCCAATACCCAATCCGACGGCAGGCCAAAGCATGTATGAAACCACCAAACCCTCCTACTGACAACAACAGGGAAGTGGAAAGCATCTGCAGCTGACTCAGAAATCCTTGAAAAGGATGTACTCTGAGGCCACACTAGCTGTAACAACTTCCTGTTAGAGCAGGAAACCTCCCAGCATTGGTGGCCAAGGTCCAAGGAGGAGAGCCATCTGGA
This sequence comes from Carassius auratus, assembly GCF_003368295.1. Classification (NCBI taxonomy): domain Eukaryota; kingdom Metazoa; phylum Chordata; class Actinopteri; order Cypriniformes; family Cyprinidae; genus Carassius; species Carassius auratus. The sequence goes on from NC_039284.1 coordinate 12,038,733, forward strand.
TTTACCACAGCTGGCCAGTCCAAAAATCTGAATGTCCTGCATTATGTCACTCAGGTGAGAGCAATAAACACATGTTATCTTGGCAACAGTGACGAACTGGAAAGACTGACAGAATCCTGAACACAATAACACAAAAACAAAGCGACTATTTATCTACAGAGAACAAAAAGCAGTGACAATGGCCTGCTGCAGCTAATTTCTATAATTATTTGCACAAGTTTATGGAAGTAAAACTATTAATAATGCACAGTTCAGTTAGTTACATGGAACTGTAACTGCATTCTTCAGGCCATATGAGAAGGGAATGAGGCTATTGGTGTCCTCAACTGATGTGGTGAACCGGGAAATCATTAACTATTGAACCTCCATCTCTCTTTATCCACCAAATGGTTTTGAGAAAATATCTTTACATAGAGTTGGGATTTAATATGAAAATTTTCTCAGAACGGCCCAAATTCATTTGACCAAGGGAACATGTTCGCTTATGCAACGTTGGCAAATAGTCTATTCAGACTCTCTTCCTGCCTTTGTCCAAAACACAGAGAGAGAGAGAGAGAGAGAGAGACAGCAGAAGTAAAACACAAAGTTACATTTTTAAATGTTATTTAGAGACTTTCAAAAACAAGTTATCCATGTTGTATGAAATAACATCAGAAAAATCTTTGGAATTCGAATAATACAATAACGAAGGTCACAATTCCAGCATTGCAAATGGAGACTGGGAAGTGTTTAAAAGGATGTGTGACTCGGAAAGCTCACACAGGCTGTCAACACTCGATCGGTGATTGAGTCTTGTGACCAAATGAAACGCTCCAGTCGCACACGTGACAGCGTCTACAATGCAGCAAATTCCACGCATCCGTGGCTTTACCAAGACACACGTTCTCCCACAGCAAGACCTGTTTTAATGTCATGCGTTTATGTAAATGGCATGCAAATCTTGGGGAAGAAGAAATGGTGAACAGAAAAAGGGGAATTTTATTTAACACTATGCATGACATTGATGGGGTGTCCTAGGGACAAATAGACGGATGGAAAGAGAGAAAGATGTTCCATTATATCTTATAGGCTAAACAGAGTTTCTATAGAAACAGGGAACCTGGAAACAGGTAAATGACAACTTCAAGCAGTCTAACATGTTGTAATAGATCTCTCAAACAATCCTTCTATAAATGTAATATGATTGATTACATGTAGGCTATACATATTTTTTGCTTTTAAAAATACACTATATCAACTTAACTGAATGACCTGATGTAAAAATAAAAAGGTTTGCATGTCATCTGACCTATAATGAAGTTCTAGATTGATAGATAGATATTTTTCACCAAGACAAAATCCATGCGCGTGTAAACCTCCTTGGCAATAAAGGTCTTTCTGATTCTAGACGGACAGATAGATAGACAGATATTTTTCCACCAAGACAAATTCCTTGTGTGTGTAAACCTCCTTGGCAATAAAGGTCTTTCTGATTCTAGACAGACAGTCACATTTCTCATGAACTCCCTGGTCACGTGACCAGCACACATCATTACAGAATCCAGCATGGCCTGATCAGAAGGACTTTCTCGGAACTTTCTCAAACTCTGTTACTGATCACAAGATTAAAAGACCGTGTCAAAACATAGTGTGCAGACTAGCTAGACAGCTTTTTGAGGATCACGGGGACGATTCAGACGTCCAGGAAAGAACTACACTGGGTCTTGGAAATACACATATCAAGTGACAGAACTGAAACTCGACTCACCTCTCCGGTTCATGGGCCGGACCCGAACCGCCACCTTCACGTTGGAGTTGTTCAAATTAGCGTCGCCCATGATGTATGTCGATATATCCACGAGAAGATGTGTTATAAAACGATCGAAATGCTTCCCGACAGCCTCGAGTTCATGAAATTAAACTCATCTAGATTTGTCTGTCACAGGAGTCCCGAGTAATCTCTGAGTGAAGCGTGTCGTGTCCAAAAATGGCCAGCATCGTCCTCACTGGGTTGATTTTCTCCGTTTTGAACGGCACAGATAAGACATTGTCGCTTTTAATAGTGTAAAAGCAAAGTTTAGTGGAATGTCTTGACTGCTGGAGATTTAGTTGGATCAAAAACAGGAGTCGAAAGCGAAGCAAGCTCCCTCCTGGATTCCTGTCAGACTGCAAATGTGAAGACTTCTGTCCAGCAGGAAACCGAGTAACTAATAATTAAGCAGGGTTTTAATAATGCATGCCTGGCTGTGACAGTCTAATAACCACATTTTGCTTGAAGGAGGTTTTGCATTTAAAAAAAAGCAAAAACAAAGAAACAATTTATCTTTACAGGTGTTTTAATCCAGGGGAACACTGCAGACCTATTTAAGTGGTGGTCTAATCGTATCTATCTGGGTAAAGTGCAATACAGGCAGGTCTGAATAGAGTTTTTCCAAAAAGATATCAAACAAAGACGAAAATGTTCGCAATACACACAATTATTAGACTAATATTAGGCTATCAGATTCTGATCTGTCAATGTAGCGCATTAACATGCACAGAATGGCAAAGAAACCGGTTTTAGACAGAAAGACCATAAAGGTAAATGTCAACGACTGAGAACAAACAAACAAACATAAAATCCTACTGTGGCAGTTATTTCCGAAATCTGATCGCAAACAGCATCTGAGGCGTGTCTGTTGAATTTTGATTTCTTTTCAGACAGGGTCCAACTTCACGAGCTGATTAAAACAACGGTGCTGCTCTACATTCCCACCCAGTTCGGCAAATCTTCAGGATTGATATCCAATACGACGGAGACAAGACACACGTCTTCGACAGAATTTGCGAATCCAGGAAAATGAATGTTGGACTGATTTAAGGACTCCGGCGTGGATGTTTAGCCGCTTTATTTCAGGACTGAACAGCGTGAATCCGGTGATGTTAAACTGCGATCCATTGACGCCCAGCGGAAGTTTAAATTTCAAAGTAAAAGTCCTTAAACATACAACACAAATAAAACTATTATTAATGTAAATCATACATTCACCAATGTATTATTATTACTAATGACCAAAAACCACCAGTCATATATTAATAACAATTAAGTATTATTATTATAGGAGTAGTAATCAAACTTTTATCCTTTTTAAATGATTATGTATATTTCTCAAGTCAGAACTGAAACTATTAATTTACGATCAGCTGATCTCCTGGAAAAGCCTTTCAGCCTCCGATGACGAAGAGCTGATTGTGTTTGGAAGTTCGTGCCACTGTGGTGAGGTCAGATATATTTCGGTAGTTTTCCCATTTTAGTCCACCTTTTTCATCGTTTACAGAAGTTTTTATGTCCTATCCATATAAAGCTGGATGTTCCGAATGCTCACATAAGCCCAGATTAAAAAAAAAAAAAAAAAAGGAGAAGGTTGATTTAAGAAGGTTAAATACGACCAACATAAGATGTCTACTTTTACTGGTAGTACAAATAAATGCAGCAGTTTACATTCTGTGAATTTAAAGTTTAACGGTTTAGTTTGTTCATGCTGTGCGACATCTGCTGGTCGTATTTAACACTGACCCTCACATACCAAATAAATAGAAATGCCGTATATAACTTTACTGTTTTTCATCAGTCAGTTGTATTTTCTCTCTCTCTTTATGCTTTATTTGAGCTTTCAGTTTACAATATTTTACGACCAAAGTATAACCATCAATGCTTATTAATAATTGCAAGATAAAGAGTAATAGTTGTTACAGAGAACTTAAAAAACACAATATAAAAGCGGGCGTTACTCCAAATAATAATAATAATAATAATAATAAATGCACTATAATAGTTTGTATTCTGGCTCTGTCACGTGTTACACGTTTAGTTTTTTTCAGTGCTGTTTAAATTGGACCGTCCAATCAGTCTTTTGCATTTACTGGTTATAATTTTTTTTGCAAAGAGATTTTATAAAGAGGGAGTATTTGTATGTCAGATGCCAAAAGAGGAGGCTTCTCGATAATGTAAAACGTGAGTTATATGTAGCCTGTTTAAGATGATGATGTGTTGTCCCTCTTGGTTACGTAATACTGTTATGTCCCACTAGAGGATGCTGAACTCTCAAATAAAGCCACCCAAATGTACTTTCATGTAACCAAAGTAAGGGATGATAAACGTAATAAATTTGCTTGGATTTTTACAATTATGATTCACTTATAATAAAAGTATCTTATATTTCACCTGAAAAGCAAGCATAATTATTATACTGTCAAAAAGGGCCAAAAAAAATTTGATTAAGACTTGTAACTTAAGTTTGCTTGAAGCTGAGTCACTGGTTCTTGTAATACACCCACTGCACTTACATGAGTAAGTCGTCTGTTGCTGAAATGTCATGGTCCACCCTATACATAAAGGTTGAAATTAGGTACAGTAATTGCAGATGAGAGAGTGCCTGTACTTTAGTGAAAGTTTAATTTGTTCTTCAGAAAAAAAAAAAAAAAAGTTTTATGTAGACATTCATGCATCAGCGTTGCATTGAAAACATGTCTGCTCAAGAACAAGGAATCACAATATGGAGAAAACCCAACAAAATTAATATAGCTGTCTATGGTAATAAGGGCAGAAATGTAAATACAATATGACATTTGCTGATTGTATCATTTATTTGGAGTTGCCGCAATTGTGCAATTATTGAAAAAGACCCCTATTAAAGTCTAAATTAGATTTAGATCAGCTTACCGAACAAATCACATCCATTAATCACAATGTAAGCAAAATTCCACAGTGAAATTGAATCCTTGTGTTGTTGTTTTTCAGGATCTATGACTTAATCATTTCAGTCTGGGTACATACAGTGCACTTTGAAGCTTGGTAATTTAGTGTAAATGTTAGAGCGTGAGGGGTCTGACGGGGCCTGAGAGGGAACTCCTGTGATCTGTGTGGCTATGAGAGGAGGGGCCTTCCAGGGGAAAGGGCATCTGCTTTGAATCCCACCACGCGGGCCGCCTCCACCCCACTGTTATGCTTTCACCTACTTCAGACCTGAAGATTCACATTTACTTCAGACCAATATTAATGAGCTCCTTTCCATTGGATTATTATGGGTAAATATTTGTTTGTTGTATAAGATTAGGCAAACCCAATCGTAAGGTCAGAAACATACTACATGTGGTGGTAACAAACTAAATAGAGTTACAATAACCTTCAAACCCTTTGTGTCATTAAATCAGATGTGCTAACTATTCTCGATTAACTTATTTAGCAAGGTTCTTCTCTAACTGTAGCTCTCCACAGAAAACAATTTAGCCCTTTCAGCCATGTTGCAAAACTCTGAAATTGAGCTTACGCTGCTAGAAACACTTGCTTTCTGATACTTTTTTTGTGCTTCAGGCCTAAGTATTGAACATTGGTATGGGTTTTCTGTGGCTATAGAAACTCTTTCTTATTTGAAACCTCAAATTATGTGGCTTTGTTAAGGATAGCTGTGCTATTGCTTTTCTTTAGCATTCAGACCATGATTATTTTGGTTAACTGAAAGTAAAATCTACAAAAAACATTACCTGAATAAAAAAAAAAACTGTTAATGTAATAAAATGACTAAAACGAAAGTTAAAAATTTATAAAAGTGGGAAAAAACTAAATTACTAAAACAAGAATGCAAAGAAGCAAAGAAGCATTAAATGTATTTAAAAAACAGTAAACAAGTAAAAACTGAAAGTAAACAAAGATATAATGTTGCGAAACATTTCTATTTCAAATAAATTGTATTTAAAAAACTGAATGATTTCTGTAGATCATGTGACACTGAAGACTGTAATGATGCTGAAAATTCAGCTTTAGCATCACAGGAATAAATTATGTTTAAAATATATTAAAATAGTAAACAGATATCTTAAATTGTAATAATATTTCAAAATATTACAGTTTAGTTTTAGTTTTTTTTTTCAAATAAATGCAGTCTTCCTGAGCATAAGATGTTACTGACCCTAAACTTCTGAACAGTTACACACAGAGACTAGAATAGAGAATTGAGGGTTGGCTATTTTGTGCACTGCAAGCTAGCTATGCATTCATCACTACTTAACTAGTTTTTTTCTAACATTGTTTTTCCACACATTAAATGCTGCTCACTCGTGATGATTTGATTCCTAATTTCTTAATTTGATAAACTATCAACTGTCACTAACAAACACGCGTAAACACCCGCAATGGGAACTTTATGTTGTCTTTTCCTCAACTTAATTCATCTTTATTATGAAGAGAGATAAGGGACAGTTTGCCGTGTAGGCGAAGGTCTTCTGGATTACTGGCCCCAAGCCGGCTTATCGCGGGGGTTTGTTAAGATGACACGATTAAGATAATTGTTCCGGCAGCTAATCAGACGGAAGCATGCCAGGCAGAGGGTTCGATTTCAGAGACGACACTTATCTTTAGAGAGAGGGCTCAGAGGGAGTAGGTGGCATGGCTAATCAATTAACTGTTCCTAAGCTTAGAGAGGTGCTGACTATGAACGGTCCTGTCCACAACAATACAGTGAGGAGATGATCTAAAGCAGAACATCTGACAACAAGAGCACTCACTGCAAATGCTCTCAAATTAGTGTTTAATTACTTTTCACACTTTAATGACTGTTAATGTGACTGTTTGGGCTAAATATAATTGACTTTGTACCTTTTTTAAAATGCAAAAACCAAGCATGAATCATGAACCTGAGAAGGTGAAAGCAGAGGTAAAGAGGTAGAAATATACATCAGCAGTTTTTCAGCAAAAATGCTGAAATTAAATGATGTTTCCTGCCCCATAGAGAATACAGTTGGAGCTGCGCTGCTCCGTGTGTTAGATGACTCATACTGTGCGAGAGCAGAATAAGTAGATTGGAAATTGGTTTTTGGAAAATCGGAGGTGAGCAACCTTCTTCTTTCACTCAGCACGATGTTGGGTTTCATTTCTCAGCTTTGTCATCTCCCCTTTATTTTGTCTGGTCAAATTAAAAAACAAAAGACACGTCAATGTCAGGGAGTTCACTAAGATGTGTGTGTGTATGTCACACTTTAATTTGGGGACCAATTCTCACTATTAACTGACTATTAACTTAACTTGTGCCTCAATAAATTCCAAATTTGTTTCTTATTAATAGTTATGAGGGTAGTTGTAAAAGATCTAAAATATGCTAATGCTAAATAATGCATGAATATGCTAATAAACAACCAATATGCTTGTAATATGTCTGCTAATAAGCAACTTAATAGTGAAAATTATATGCATGTGTGTATATATACATATTTACGTACTCTATTTTTAAGTCTGTTTTACACTTGTAGTTCAGTTCTCTTGGTCTGGACCAAAAAGTAAATGATCCAGTTAGTCGTTTTTAATATTGTAACCAAAGATACAAAGTCACAGCACCTGAGTTTGGAAGAGGACCGAGATGAACCTTTTCATGGGTTCTCGGTTAACTTGTTTGGTGCACATCAAGGATGGCTGTGTTCAAACTTATTCCAATGAACAGCAGTTTGTTTTAATCAAACCAAACCTGCCAAGTGTAAACACATTCTAGACGTGAATATATAGATGAATAGTTGAGTCATGATTAATTGGGTGAATCTCACAGAAAACATGAAGAAATGCCTGGATCATATCACAAATTCAAAATAAATAAATAAATACAAATGATATTTCATTTTACAGCAAGGACAGTTGAACATAATGTTGAAGAAAAAAAATAATTCAATAAAATAATTATTTATTGATTGATTGATTTTGCAGTGAAATGTAGCCCAGACATTTCTTTGGTTGACCCATTTGCCTTTCATGAATTTGCAGTTTTACAAATGCAATTCAATTCTTTGCATCCTTAGACTTAGTGTGTTGATCTCATCATCATCCATCAGTATTCCATTATTGAATAGCAACTGAGGTTTGTTTGTTTTTTTAGAAGATAACCACTGCATTAGTGATGCCGTACATATGGAGCTCTCAGTGGTGCAGGTGTATTGCTGTGTTTTTACGGTCTTTCCTAATGTGTCCTGTGGCAATATATTGTTTCACATTATGCAGGACTCTGTCAACTCAAATGAATTGAGCATGTTTATGGGGAGGGGTCACTGCCTATGACAAAGAACCTCATCTGGGGCTTTACCATATACGCAAAATGACTCAAATTAGATTGTGGGTGATGTAAGCTCTACTAAAATCAGAGAGTAGCCCTCTGGGTCCTTTTCCTATTCTGGAGATATTAAAAGAGGTGATGGAGAGGTTACGGTGTGATTTGATATTTACCTTATTATAAGAGTTGGTTTACTATCAAACTTACCGACAACAGCTAGTTGTCATATAAATTTACTAGATTTACTAGAATTGTTATAATAAATCCACTATTCCCATTAATGTTCAAACCTATACAGTAAGTTTGGAATTCATTTTATTTGAAACTGATAACTGATTTAATTCTATCAGTACCATACCGTTTGGCATTTATTTATAAAATTTTTTTTTTTTTTTTTGCAAACATTCTAAATATTTAAGGTTGAAAAATCAGTGAAAAATACCCAATAAGTGGATTTCTGTGTCTACCATGTGGTCAAAAAAGTAATGTTAGAAAAATCTATAGTTACTATTAAAAGTCTTACTTTTAAAAGGGAAAATGTGCATGAAGCAACAGAGCAGCTCACTCCATCAGCCGAGTTCAGACCTCAAACTGCATTTTTTTGTGAATCACTGCAGTGATAAAGAAATCCCATTAAGCGTTTGCCAGTTTGTACACCCCATCAATCTCACTTGTAGCAGTGAGGAAGCCAAAGAGTGTGAGAGGCATGTGAATGATAGTTAACAAAAGTTGTTTAAAACCTATTGCATTTATCTTTAAAAAGTCAGAAAGGAACACCAGACACTGTTTAATTCAACTAAAACATATTAAAATATTCTGTGAGTGATGATTGACAGAAAAATAGCCAGAAAACCCAGAATGTCCTCTACCTGCAGCTGCGAGATCATCATTAAGCTTCAAAAGGCAATGATAAGACAACACTGACATCTCATTGATTCAGCCTCATCTCATTGATTTGACTCCCATCATGTACGTCACAGTGAGGGACTGGGACCTTTGGATCAGTCTGCATCTTTCGGCTCCTGCTGGCCCACTGGAGAGAAAGAATGGTAACAATAAAATAATACAAGGTCTAGATGCGTTCCTGTGGCTCAGTGGTAGAGCATTGCATTTGCAGTGCAAAAGGTTGTGGGTTCAAATCCCAGGAAACACACATACTGGTAAAAAATGTAGAGCTTGAATGCACTGCAAGTCACTTTGGATAAAAGTGTCTGCTAAATGCATAAATGTAGATGGTTGTTTCTTCATTAGAAAAGATTTGAAGTAATTTAGCATTACATCACTTGCTCACCAATGGATCCTCTAAAGTAAATGGGTGCCGATTTCAAACATCTGAAAATACATCACAAAAAGCTGATTATTTGTAATAAACCAATCCATCAAGATGTTTTTAACTTCAAAACCACTGCTTCCAGCCAAAATATCAGTCTTCTATCCATAATCTTGCTTAATCAGTGAAGATGTTTTCACGTCTGAATCAACGGAGTAATATGATCAAGATCAAGCATTGTCAGAAAAAGGGGATATACTTTTTTTCTGGATGAAGTATTATGGGTTATGGGCTGATATTTTGGCCAGAAATGTATAATTCCTTAACGATGAATTTGTTTCTTACAAACACACAGCTTTTCTCTTTCACCAAGACATTAACTGATGAACTGGAGCTGTGTGGATTAATGTGATGATTTTATCAGATGTTCAAACTCTCATTCTGACGGCACCCATTCACTGCAGAGTATTCATGGTGAGCAAGTAATGTAAGGCTGTATTTCTAAATGTTTATATGAGTGTGAAATAAAAGGAAACTCACATTAGTGTTCAAACTCCACGGCACTTGGCAGTCATCCACAGTGAGAGCAGCACAGCAGGATCTGTTTAGTGACGTCTATGAGCCTGTGACTGAACCTTGACTGTCCCACAGAGACCACTTGTAAAATTTATTTTGGGATTCAGATGTATGCACACCTGAAGGTTAAATAAAAAAAATAAAAAAAACATTTATGGGTGAGGATCTAAGAAAATACTTTTTCAGGAGAGAGATATGCACCTGTGTGCGTTTACTACTGTCACTAGAAATGAATTAAATCCAACAAAAGTTCCCAACATTGTGGAGACTTTATGTCCCAAGAAAGATTGTTAAACTTAAAATCACCTACATTGTAGAAACCAGTCCCCATAAGGAAAAAAAATTATAAACATGCTAAATAATATCCTAATGAAGATCAAAAAATTCAGAAAAGTTTGGGTGAGGGTTAGGTTCAAGGTTAAGGGATAGAAATATTATGTATATATTTGCAAGGTGGAGCCCCTTTTTTGACTGATGGATGCTCTTTGTTTTGTTGGGAAAGCTATACCAAATCAAATATTTATAAATGTAATTCAGAAAGACATTTAAAAAATGCTAGTCCTTGAGGTAGAATCTTTTAGAGAAGTATAATTCAAGGCCACAATCGCTATGATGTTTGAGTCTCACAGGCCCAAGACAGCTGCCATCTGTGTCACCAGCAGAAATGTTTTTGACCCCAATTAGCTCCCGTCCCTCTCCAGCACCTCAATGACAGTCTACTCCACCACACGCAGACAGGTCCTTGCTTTTACAACTCCCGGGAAGACACTTTGGTTCACAACAGTTAAATATAATCCTATCCACTTACAAAAAAAAAAAAAAAGTTGATATCGGAGTTTGATATCTTTGCTTTGAACATCTGAATGCCTGATCAAATACTTACTTCCTAGTAAGTAGGAGCAACAACCCATTTGATTTATTTCTTCACCTAAACACTAAGTAGCAATTAACACTATCACAGCACTTGTCTAAACACTGTTTGACACTAAGCTATTTTTTTATATATAATATTTTGCCATATTATTGCCCCTTATCACTATAGTGCCTTTGTATTTGCATACTTTTAATCAGAAGAAGATCCTTTTGTCATTTCTTTTTATATAATTTTGTTTAAATTGTCCAATTTTTGGACCAGAAGAATAAAATAAAAAAAACACTGATAAGCATGTTATTTTTAAATTGCTTTCTATTTGCACTCTCTAAATTTGGAGGCAGCACCCTGACCCTCGCCAGCTGTCCATCATTACCGTGTTTAGTAAGCCAGTTAATAGACTGCCTCTCGGAGGTCAGCCACTCACATGAATTTGATCTGAATAGTCTCATTACATGTTTTGCAAGTTTCTGAGAGGAATTCCTTGTGCAGACATAGTAAGCAGAAACAGAAATGCATGATTGATTCACTTAAACTCAGTTGAAATATATGTGAACAATTATTTGCTTCCCTCAAATAGTGCACACTTTTTTCTTTTTTTTTTTCTGTATGGATTGCTTGTATGTTTTATTATTAGTATGTGTTCAATATGACTCATCTGTACTGAAAAACTTTTTTCTGCATTTTTGTTTCATTTAAAGACATGACAGGATTAATAGTTTTTAGAATGACACGAGAGACAGTATTTTCCATTTTTGGGTGAACTGTTTCTTCAATGGCATTTCCTGATATGTGGAATTTCTAAAAAGGAGAAAAGTTCATTAAAGGAATAGTTCTTAATCTAAAGCTGCTGAAATTGTACACACCCATGGGCCATCCTTCTAAAGGAGTTTGTTTCTTTATTGGAACAGATTTGGAGAAATTTGGCTCTGTATCAATTGCTCACCAGTAGACCCTCTGCAGTGAATGGGTGCCATCAGAACAAGAGTTTAAACAGCTGATAAAAATATCACAACAATCTACAGTAATCCACGTGACTTCAGTCCATCATTTTACATTTTCTGAAGTGAAAAGCTGCATTTTTGTAATAAACTAATGCATCATTAAGATGTGTTAACTTCAGATCATTGCTTCTGGTCAAAATATGGAGTCCTTTATCTATAATACTGCTTTCTCCAGTGAAAAATTTTAATTAGGAGAAAAATATGCTAATACGTCAATGATGTGAGAGTACTGACTTTTATTACTGATTACGGACTCACATTTTGGTCAGAATCAACAGTTTAAAAACAAGTTAACAATGGATATGTTTCTTCTTGGATGACTTTATTAGCTGTTTGGACTTTCATTCTGACGGCACCCATTCAGTGCAGAGGATCCATTGGCGAGCAAGTGATAATGCTAAATTTCTTGTTTTAATGAAGAAACTCATGTTTGGCTGCGTGGGTGAACTATTCCTTTAATGCACTTGTTTAATTCACTTGTTATTTAATTAATCAATAGTCTTCATCACCACTCCTTTAGTCAAGGTGCTTGTTTCTTGCAGAAACTGATGTTGATTTCAGCTTCAGTTGATTATCTGAAACCCATTTGTTCTCTCGCGCATCACAGAGTGCTTATTTGTTCGTTGGACTTATTCACCTCACAGCCCTCGTCTTTTAGCCTCTGCAGTGCAGCAGTAGAACAGTAAAATGGATAAAAAAGCTTTAAGGTCCGTTAGCTGCAGAGTTCAGTCGATTGGGAGCATTTATCATGGGGGTGCCTTCTATCTTTAGAAAGCCTATCAACACGTCAGAGTAGTCAGGACAAGCATCCACAGAGCACTGTCATCCTAAGACGTCCGTGTCTCCCGGCCAGGACGGAAAGAGAACTGGTGCATCCGTTCAGTTCAGCGAGCTGATGATTGCCTCAGCGAGAGAAAGACCCCCGGTACATATCAATGGAGGATTCAGTCAAGAGGAACAAGTTAAAACAAAGCTTTTTGTTCAGTTTCATCACAAAAGATATCACAGGCTTCTCTGATCATTGCAGCTGCACATACTTGCATAGCATGTTTCAACTGTAAAGTCAAAGTAACACTCGTCTTTATAGTCTAGAATCTAGATCATATTTCATAATTTCACACCTAGATTGTCTCCTCTACCCAAAACCTTTCAGGATCCAAAGGCCATTTTTTTTCAAGCTGTTTATAGGCCAGATGCATGCAGGGGTTCATTTCCCATTGTTATTTCTCATCTCATTATTTCTCTGTTTTCAATATCCAATTATGCTTCCATTACTGCCTTCGTGGCACCACATGTCACAAACAATATGACGACAGCTCCTGAAGATAAAAGCCCTAAATGATTATACACCTGAAATATGATTTGCAATAAAACCAAGATAGTCTTCAATATCTATTCAATACTTCTGCAGCAAACATTGAGAAGATAATGGTGATGAAGTATCAATGTGTATTCATCTCTCAGGGTTACAAGCCAACGTTTTGCAGAGCCATTCAAATATAGAATGTCTTAAAGGGACAGTTCACCCAAAGATGAAAATTTTACGATTGCAAACCTCATGCCATTCCAAAACAGCATGACTGACTTTTTTTTTCAGATGTAACAATTTTTTTTTACAGAAAAATTATATATAAAAAGACATTTAAACAATTTAGGACAAAGTGCTGTAGTAAATACATTAACCTTTATACAAGTAACATTTGTAAAATAAATAAAAATAATTTAAACTGTCAAAAAATATGGAAACCAAATGTTACAAAATGAAAAAATTATTCTAAACATTTTATCAACAAATGACATCAATGAGGCTTACAAGAATTGTGAATAATATGTGAAATATCAAATAAATAAATAAATATTTAAGAATATTAAAATATTACTAAAAATAATCAGGTCAGCTTGACACACATATGCTTTTCGGGGTTAAGTATTAGATATGGTTAATATTTGGTTTTTATGATCTCTTTGAAATCATTTATTTCTTTTTTTTTTTAAAGTTCCTCTGGGATGCATTATGGAAAGGCAGATAAATTATAGACACACTGGCCCGCAAGATGTATTTACGCATACACAGGGTAATTATCAATTATGCCTGAGTCTAATGAAGCTTTTCCTCTCATTTGAATTAATTCCCACATGAACCACTGATTTTCTCTGTCTCTTACGCGGCGGTGTTGTTAGTAGGGAATATCTTCATTTTAAGCGAGTATGTGTGTGTGTGTAAATATATATATATACATACATACATACATACACACACACAGAGAACAAGTTTATAAAACACAACACTTTTGGTGCACAGGTGTGCCTTAGGTTGGCCAAAATAAAAGGCCACTCCAAAAAAACACAGTTTTATCACAGAGAGACAATGCCACAGATGACAAGTTTTGAGGGAGTAGGCAATTGGCATGCTGACTGCAGGAATGTCCACCAGAGCTTGTTGCCCATGAATTAAATGTTCATTTCTCTACCATTTGTTGATACATCCAACCAGCCTCACAACCGCAGACCATGTGTAACCACACCAGCCCAGGACCTTCACATCCAGCATCTTCACCTCCGAGATCAGCTACCCGGACAGATGCTGCAAAAATCGGTTTGCACAATCAAGGAATTTTTGCACAAACTGTTAGAAACCGTCCCAGGGAAGCTCATCTGCATGCTCATCATCCTCATCGGGGTCTCGACCTGACTGCAGTTCATCATCTTAACTGACTTCAGTGGACAAATGCTCACATTCAATGGCGTCTGGCACTTTGGAGAGGTGTTCTCTTCACGTATGAATCCTGGTTTTCACTGTACAGGGCAGATGGCAGACAGCGTGTATGGTGTCGTGGTGGCAGTGGGGTTATGGCATGGGCAGACATATGTTATGGACAACAAACACATGAGAATATTATTGATGGTATTTTGAATGCACAAAGATACCATGACGAGATCCTGAGGACCATTGTTGTGCCATTCATCCACAACCATCAGCTCATGTTGCAGCATGATAATGCACCGCCCCATGTTGCAAGGATATGTACACAATTCTTGGAAGCTGAAAACATCCCAGTTCTTGAACGGCCAGCATACTCACCAGACATGTCACCCTTTGAGCATGTTTAGGATGCCCTGGATCGGTGTATACGACAGTGTGTTCCAGTTTCTGCCAATATCCAATAATTTCGCACAGCCATTGAAGAGGAGTGGACCAACATTCCACAAAAAGTCTTATATCTTTGAGCTCATTTCATGAACAATTAAGGCAAAAAAAAAAGGGTTGCATGATTTTGTTCAGTGTGTGTGTGTGTGTGTGTGTGTGTGTGTGTGTGTGTGTATATACACATACATATATACACATACATACAGTAAATATATATTACAGTATATAATTAGGACAATCTGGAAAGGCTTTTCCTTTTAAGATACTGTATCAGTGGTGGAACGAATTGATTAAGAAGTCGTGTTCAAAAAGGCTTTTTTCTCTTTAAGGAGGGAATCCCTATCTTAGCCTGCTGTGATTTCCTCCATTATTCTTTACTGGTTTATCTTGTTAAGGACTTTACTTTAGGAGAAGTAGAGCACTGAAAGGGGTCTGTGAGTGCGAAAGTATCGAGTTGTACACTTTAGATGCACAATCAAACACTTCCATCGTCACCCAGAATATCTGTCAACACTGGAGAGCTGGAAATGTGTTCTACATCACGATGGGTCCATTAACTTAATGGACGGAGGGTGGTTGTGAAAGATGGGGAGTGTGTTAGAGAGACAGGAGGGGGCTGGGACAGTAACCTTTGGGCTTTTTTATTGGAATGAGATGACACACTTGAGCAGCTCTTAAATGAATGGCATCTGTAGTGCGGTTTCTGCTGAGAGGGTTGCCCTTTTCTTTGCACCACCATGGTTCAACTGAAAATGAAACACTGCCTCTTTCCTCTGAACACCTCAGAGTGTCCCCGCCAGATGTGGCAACAGTGTGTCTTTTTAGCTACGTTATCGAACTGCGATGTTGGTTCTGATCTGAGGTCCGACCCTGGTAAAGCTTCCTGTTCAAAAGGTTAGCTTCAGTTCCACAAAAATACTTTTTTAAATAGCGACACTGTCCGAATGACACAATTTCATTACGACAAGCCACGACTCGTATACAACGTTCTCTAAACGCAATTACCAACATTCTTATCATTGCTATTGTCCAATTTGAGGACTCTAATGTTCATTGGTTCTTTTTGAAGAATCGTCTCGGAGCAGTTAATTATTTAATCATTTTTAACGTCCACGCACCATGCATATGGACAAGCTATGCTTCCGTAATTCCTCGCTCCATTGCACTTACAGAGATTGCCGTTTTAGAAATTACACCCAAATTGCTCTCAGCTTTCCGGCCAGATAACTCCCAAGGACCTCATATCCAATGCGGAGGATTTCCTTGTATCAACTTAAATGAGAAAGACAGGCGTCTTAAAGTGGACTTATCAAGAATGTACAGGGAAAATTTCACAGCTGGCCTACCAACATAAACACACACACACACTAACACACACACACACACACACACACACACACACACAGTTCCTGGTCCTTCACAAATAAAAAACAAACTCTTCTGGGATTTTCATATTACACACTGCTTTGCCAATCTCTGTGGCTCAAAAGAATGCTGATGTCATTCATTACATACTTATGATTTATTCTAATAATAAAACTAATACACACAGTTTATATACATCCTGTACTTCTGTTCTTTAAGGATTAGGGTTAAAATGACGGGTATGTTGAACGCCGAAGCTACTGAGTTTTCTTTATAACAGACAAGGACATTATGAAAGAGCAAATATTAATATCATATTGAACAGCACACTGCTTTTACCATTTCTGCTATTAATGTTATGTATGTTCATGGGTGCTTGTTTATTGATACTGGCCTTTTTAAGCCAATCAACTGAGCTGTAAAAGCCATGTGATCAATCACTTTGGAGCTGCAGGAAAACATTTTGACATGCCATAAAAAACAAAGAAGCAGAGAGGGAAAAACAATCAATTTCATGCTTTAAAGGGTTCTGCTTTTTTAATAATAATAATAATAAAAAAATTAGTCACTGGTAAAACATCTACTATAATGATACAATGACTACTATGATGAAATATGATATTTACAAAAAAATACCATAAAATATGATATATAACATATTACTATGTAAAAAATAAAAAAATTTAATTAAAAGATTTAGTGAGAATACCAGAATACCCCCGGTCAGTACATATAGTCTACCCCATAATGAAATATGCTTGATTAGACCTTTCTAAATCCATATGATAAATGAACTGAAATTAATATCAATCTGATTTTTGAATAATTTTCTTGATTCACTGCTTGGACTACCAGGAGTTAATGTTTGTTTGTTTTCATTTTTTTATTTTATTTTTTTTATTTGGGGGGCTGTTTGATGATAACTACCACTTGTTGAATAAAACATGCCATGAGATAAGGTAATCTTATAATTTATTAAGATAAATTGTAGGTAGAGTAAAATGTACACTGCAGAGTATTGATTATGTATATACTATTCAATTCACAAAAAAACCTCTTTTCTTTTCCAATTCTATCATAGAATTTTCAGATTCTATTATAACCCAATTATATTATATTATATACCATTAATTATATTCTCATCTTTGATCACACTGAAGTGTTGTTTGCCATATTAGAGGATCCAGAATGATTTTTTCTCAAATATACTGGAGTTCAAGAGTCAATGAATTCCTTCTGAAATTCCCTGATTGGATTTCATTCTCAAACACCTGCAGAAAGAGAGATAAGCTACTTATCTTCGCAATGTTCCAAACCTCAGTGTTTCCGCATCCTTTCACACTGGATTATGGGGAAACACACATAAAAAATATAATTGCTCGTTTACTGTTATAATTCAGCATCACAGAGCTTGGCAAAGTGTTTTCTTATAGTCACAGCATTATTAAATGTAAATCAAAATCATTAAATGAACTCAAGCAATGATTATATTTGTGTGTATATATAAATTAGTTTGCTTCACTGTGTACTAAACTGGAAAAAAAGAAAATAACTGGCTTAATTATTATTTTTTTCTTTAAATATAGCGTGGAGCCAGCAAAGTCCCTCTGTCATTCCTCCTCAGGGTAATCATAAATGAGCTGCAACTCCTAATGACTATTTAATTAGCGGCAAAATGACTGAAATAATGAAAGGGATTTTTCATGGTTTGACCGTCAAATGAATGCATTAATTTACACCATCTACAAAGTTTACACAACAATTGCAGAATCTACAAGAAGCATTTAAAAAAAAATAATTGCTAAATATTAAGATCTAAAGCTATGTAAATATTTAAACAAATCAAATTTTTTAAATACATTAAACACTAAAATAAAATAAAAAAAAATTCAACGACAACTTTATGCAGAAAATACATAAAAGATCATAAATGGTCTTAAAAACATCTAACCAAAGCTCAAGTTCTCCTCACGTGTTTTGGCTCCTACAGGACAACACTGAACATCATACAGGCAGAGTCACGTTTATTTGGCAGAAACGCTCTCTGACTAAATAAGTGTGTGGTATTGTTAAACAATCATGATTCATTTTCAAGGAGACTTTGTTCGGCAATGAGTATGGCTGCCTTCCATGATGTATCATCTGTTGACAACAGTCTGCTGTGACGTTGTGTGATTAATTATACGAGTACCTTACTGCCGAAAGGTAATTTCATAAATCTTTTGTTTGACAACATCAGTACACAATTTCATTATAAGTAACAGATCATGTCATTTTCTGCAATTTAATCAATACCTGACCAATCAATGAGACAAATTCCCATTTATTTAACAGTATGTACCAAAGCAAGCATCAATACTTTCACAAAACCCCTAACCCCAAGTATTAAACTTTCTTTTATAATTCAGCTTGCATTGTTTGCAGCCTCGACTCATGCAGCTTATTGTGGAGAGGTGTGTTTTGACAAATCCCACAGACTTACACTGAGGAAGGAACTTGAGAGAGATCTAAAGACCAAAATATGAGACTCAGAAGAGGGTTATTTTGTGTGAGAAACCACACAGAAACCACCTAACAACCACAAGGAATTTTAAAGCAACCACCCTAAAAATAATGCCCTATAGAAACTAGTGTTTTCAAAAATATAGATTTTTAGATACAGTATCTAAAACAGTTTCAACACTCTTTTTTTTTTGCTTTCACACCCAGCTGCGCATTCTCACTCTCTCTTCTCTCTGTCAGAATTACACTCTCTCTTAGGTTCACGAATTGGTAGCCATAAAATGTGTTTAGTGTTCTGTTTTAAGTAATCTTAAAGATTCCTAAATGCATCTACTTTCAGAAGGCCAAATAAAGTGTTTTTGCTTTAGTCTAGATACAGCATCTTCCTGACATGTCTGCTTCAACTCTGTGTTACTGAAACCACACCTTCTTTCTTTGTGCGTACATTTTTGCATTATTACGCAAATATTTCCACATAGTGACATAGACGTGGGGGCTTGTTTAAACGAGCCGCTTTAGGGGGGCATGGCAGAGTCTTAACTCTGATACAGAATATCTCTTTGGGTTAGAGACTTTAGTCTTTGCAACTATACAAATCTTTATGCACCAAGAGCTTGTAACACTCCAAAGAGAAAGGAAAAATTGAAATTGCATTATTTGACCCCTTTAAAACATTTACGTATTGAAAGTTATGTACAATACAATTTATGAGTCAGTCTGATGAGTCAGTATATGGGCATGTAGAGTCCAAATATACTGTATAACCCCATCTGTTTATTGAGCAGTGATGAAATAATCAGCTGGTAATGTATTCAGATGAAGTTTGCTGTGGTGAATCACAGTGAGTAGCGATCTAATGCCTGCTGGTGGTGGCAGCCTGTTTAGTGCAAAGTGTAAGTCAACCAATGTTAGCTTTCCGTCTGGAGCTGGCTTTAGTGCACATGCTGTTGCCCTGATCTCAAGCTTTCACAATCTCTCAGTTTCTAAAGCACTAAGCATGGTCATTAACCATCAACATGGTACTTTCCTGTGTAAATGTACAACAGTTGATTTGGTCCGAGTGTCCAGAAACCCATATGTATGGACTTAATATGACCATGAGAAAGAGGATTTAATGTTTAACCATGCACAGTGCAGTCCAGCTATTTACTCTCATGTTGGAAAACATGCTTTTAACAACTTGTTAAATAGCAAAAGTAAGCCTGAGCTGTGGAGGGCATAACAGGTACTATTTTCCTTAATTGAGGAACTGTTTTTAATTTGTTGGCTTCTTTAAGATGCTGCAAATGCCCTTTGGCAATGGCACCCTACATAAATATCATGAGATTTTCAATTAAGTTTCAATGTGACGCTCGTATTCTGTGATTGACAACTACTCCAAAATCTTTTTACTCTTCTGCAGTTCGCCCTTGGCGATAGAAGCTGATATGATGCTGTACTATGGCTATGTTAAGTGACAAGGGCAAATTGGAGCTGTCTTGAACTTAATAATAGTTCCAGTACATGCCTGCTTCAAAGACAAACTTGTCCGTTTCAACAAATAACAATCTAAATATGAAACGTGTGCATAATATACAGAAAATGTTGTGGGATTTGCATTTGCAAAATGTTTCAGTTATTTACTTTGTAGAAGATGCTTTTATACAAACAGTGATGTTGCTAGCACCATTTTCTACCAGCTGAACCGTTGATGAACACTAAAGTTGATAAAATGTACCATTTTCAGAAAAATTATGCTGAAGATGATTCATTTGCATCTATTATAGCTAAAGTATGCTATCTGCAGTTACAGTGATTTTCTACGAATTAACAACAAAAAAAAACTCAAAGGAATAAATTACTGCAAAGGCGTATAAATCTGGCAAACCCTAAATTTCCATTGTTTGGTATTCATAAAGAAAATATGTCATTTAAATCCCACTCGCTGAAACAGTCTCAGGTATTTTAAAGAGCTAATCTGAACAGTGCTTATCATTTTGAGTTGGTAGGTTCTGGTTTATCTTTTCTTATCTTATTTGTTTTGCAGCCCCATAAAAAAAAAGTTTAGTGGATCTTTACCTCTTCTCAGAGGTAGAAAAATATAATAAAAGAAAAAGTAATATGTTAACGTCATATAGGACCAATCCCGTGGGATTCTAGCAGTGCGGTGCAGCTCTATTAATCAAACTGATTGCACATGATACATCTCTGTTCTCTCTCATGTTTTTAATGATACTGGGGATTTCTTGGGCCCTTGATTGATTGCATTCATTGTTGTGATGCATTCTTATCAATGACTCTGATTTTGGTTGACACAACTCGGTAATGTTTACTTGACAATCAAGCTGATGATGCCAGGAAGGAAATACAGCTGTACAAGGACCTTTGGGAGGCTTTCTGAAATCACATAGTTCTGACATTCTTAGAGTTGAATCAGTGAAAAGACTAATACACAATGTAATATCATTATGAAATTGGCAGATCTAACAAAGCACGCTGCCATCATCAACAAAGGAATATGTTATGTTGTGATACTTTCCATTAATATGTTAAATTTTGGTGTCTCATTACTTATTTAAAGCACTAGAGGCACACATCCCAAATGCTTTTTGTCTTGAGACTATTAGATATTGATGATACTAGTATCTAGACAATTAGTACTATCTAGAAAATTAAATTAACCTAGCACGAAAAATAACTAGTCTTAAACACATTAAATGTCCACATTAAAAATGGTAATTTGGGTCTGTGCCTGGATCAAACAAACAAAATCATGTCAAAAAATGTCATCTTACCACAATCTTCCTATTCAATTTATTTATTTGAATTAACAAAAACTGAATTACCACACTATTACCAGAAACTGCATTACAACTTTATTTCCACCAATAAATAAAAAATTTGTTTTTTTGTTTTTTTTATTTATTATTATTTATTTATTTTTACATGCATGGCTCGATAATAAGGACTGTCTGATCCTCAGGGCAGTAGAAGATGTCACTGCCCCAATAGGGTTAGGGTCACTGCTGTGTTCTCACAAAAGTTTATTATTTGCATGTGTTTTTAAAGCTTTGCCAATTTAAACATTCAATCGATTTAAAAGCATTAGAAGATGCAAAAAGCACACAAAAGCACAAAAAGTACTCCATTCAGCACTCGCCCCGAACTGAGTTTCTCTTTCACGTCTTCTTGCAATTTAACAGACAAAAACACCTTGCCAGTTTGAATGTTAAAGTAATGTATTTAAATGTAACAATTTGACATCTTTAAGTTGACAAAAAACATTTTCTTAAAGTTACTCCTGCTGAGTTACTCCTGCTTAAACACCTTTCACTGAAAATTCATTATTTTTCTAGCACTAATTCATAGAAGGTGCCAAGTGATGATACTAATTATCAGATCACTGAAGAAAACACTTTGAAAATGTTTAATCAAGATGGATATTCTAATGAGGAGCTCTTTTTGAAGTATTTCCTTTGTTTTTCACTGAATTGCGTGGGACTTCTGTAATATGCATATTTTATCTTCTATGCATCATGCCCCGAGTCCATAACACAATAATCAGCAACCAGTGCAGATACAAAGCAACAATTCTGCCCATGCCAGACTCACCCTAGAGCTGATCCCTAGAATATCTCGCAAAATGTTTTCTGCTCTCTCAGCAGGAGTTTCTTCTCTAGCCCCATTTCCTCAGCATGGTGACACGCTGCAGCTATATGAGCGAACACAACTCATCCTGTAACACACTTATCAGATCTCTTCCTCCATGCCATCCAGCTGAGAGCTACAATGATACATCATTTGGGCCAGAAGACCTTGTTAGTATCACGACTCACGAGATGGTCATCTCAGCAAGAGTCTGTTTTTACCATCACCATAATCAGAGGTTTTCTATATACCCGCCCAAGGACAAACACATGACTGTTTTAAGTCACTTTATAAGATCTGGCTTAAGCAACTGTGGAGCCCACAGCTGGGAGGGCCAATTTTCTGGTCCCTTCACCTGTAGACAGAGTGCTGGCCTGTTCTGATTTGGTTGTTTTGGACTTGCCAGACAAGACTGGGTTTCAATTCACAAGCGACTCACTGCTAGAAAAGCAATCTCAATGCTTTTGAGTCCTTACATTGTATTTTGGATTTTGCTTCATCACCATGAAATAGTTTTATTTTAAAACTGCCATTCATTGTAAGACTATGCAAAAGAGCTTTCGCTATCTGTCAGGCACATTTATCTATAGACTATTTAGTGAAAAAAAACACATGTTCTGACCCTGAGCGCTCTGAATTTCTCACCTGACTGGTGACTGGCAGTACGCTATAACTGAGATGTCTTAAAAGATTGATTTTTCAGAACTTGTTCAGGGAATGTTGTTAAGTATAGTCCCAGCTAACAAAAATATGTTCTAAGAATGTTTTGCTAATATTCACATTAAGTTGTGAAGACACTATTTCTGAACATTCTCAGAACATTCAAAACTACTGGTTTCTTGATTATGCAAACGTTAAGGGAATAATAAAATTAGAATAAATATAAAATTAATAGTAAAATAAATATGATGGGAAAATAGAAAGAATTTAAAAACACTGATTTGATTTTTATAACTGCGGATTCTTTATATTGTATTTCACTTTTGGTCAATCAATTCTGTGACAGTGTTTTTAAATTTTTTTTTTATTATTATTATTATTCTGTATATGAAAGTAAAATAATGACAAATGTCTTTGAAACAAAAAAAAGCATGTTGAATTCCACTAGCTGAAAAAATAATGCTTTGCATTTTTAGTGACTGAACATTCAATTTACCGCTTACTCCATTTCTGCAGATCAGTTTTTGTGAATTAATGACTTGCTCTACCTGTTGCTTTGTTCTTCATCAACACCCGCTTGCGCCACCTGCTGGTGAGCGACTTACAGCAGATGCAGATCATGCATTGGTACTCCACTGCTATCCCTGCAGTTCCCAGATGTGCAATGCTGAATTTTCTGCCAAATTTTAACCACTGAATTAGTGGAAGCGAATTTGTAAAGTGAAATAAAATGGACTGAAAATTGCCTGTCGAATATTATACATCATATTTTTAAACTGACAGAATGTTTCGGAAGTGAACTCTAGAAGGTGAATATGAATTATCGATTTTTTTTTAATTATGAAAATGTGTGCAAAATATTGAGAGCTTAAATAAACAACTTTGTTAAATTTCAGCCCCTAAAAATGCAAGCCCTGAAAATACAAGGCATAAAAAGCAAGCACTGTTAATGCAATGCATTATTTTCAGTTAGTGCAGTTCAACATGCTTTTTTGTTTCAAATACTGTAGATGTCATTATTTTACTTCCATATCTATAAAAACATTAGATAAAACTTCTAGTTTCAAACAAACTCATAAATCACAAAGAAACTCATAACTTCAGGAGACTTTCCCAAAGAAAGCTCACAAATAAGATTTCTTTAAAATCTCAATTGTTTCACCTATACAGAAATATAATTACATTGTGAACAAATGGAGTTTTACACATGCTTTAATTTTCTCCTGCAAAATAAGATTCATATTATCACATTAGTTATGATTATCTTATCACTATTAGTTTCATAACGTCTAAAACTGTGTTCAGATCCACCGAGAATATGAACTCGGGATTAAAATCAAATGTATTCAGATGAAAGCAACTAACTTTTATGAAGCGACTAGCAAAAATAAATAAAAAAAATAAAAAAAGGTGGTGTATCAATTTTCACTCAATGCCTAGTAAATTTGACAAATAAATACAAAAGAAACGGCAAGTAACATTTAATTAAATGTGAAATTTTGACATAAAAAGATTGAAATAGTATTTTTCTTGTAAATACTCCAATAATCTTTATTTCCAACTTTGAAAATGTTTAAAAGACCAACCTATGAGCAATAAAACATTCTCTTTCACTGCGTCCATCTTTTAAAATGTTTCGTTTAACCTCCCTAATTCCCATTGTTTACCTTTAAATTTATAATTTAGAGTTTTAATTGCTTGATCAATATTAATTTTAACTTCTAGACTACAAATGAGATATTGAAAATGGCACATATTGAAGCTTAATTGGTCAGGCTTTTGCACACAGCTCTCAAAGCATCATTATTGTCTTGAGCATTGAGCATCACTTCATCAGACGATGAATGGACAGAGGACACACTGTGAATGAGTGTGCAAGTATTCTGGGAAAATGTTTGCTTGTATTTTTAGTTTTCTAGTTTGTTCTCAGAGACTGCAATCCCTGACGTATAGAGAAGTCTTGACGTCCACCCATCCCAATACGTAAGACAGACTTCTCTCTCGCTCTTCTCTCACACACACACACACGCACACACACTTGTAAAACAGGGGGTTAGGGGTTGGACCACAGGGAGGGGTGTGTCTCTATAAGACGACCGAGCAACAGCATCCTCTTAGGAAACAAACAGAAGCAGGAGATAGGAGAAAAGAACCGTCTTCAGTTTCAGCAGATCTGCTCAGGACAGGTGCCTGAACCACACACAGCTCAGGTAAGCTGACAAATGGCAAGAAACACTTTAGATTCACATCTGTTTACTCAAGCTTCCTTGCATGAATCTGTTTGCTGATTATTTTTAATTTAGAGCATGCAATACAATTTCTTTTTTCATTAAACTTAAAGGGATATTTCACTCATTTGCTCACCCTCATGTCCTTCCATACCTGTAAATTAAATACTTTCTTCTGTGTCATTTCTTCTTTTGAAAGAAAGTCATACAAGTTTTGAACGACATGGTGTGTAATTGAGAATATTTTCATTTTCTAAATAAATTTTCATTAGATCTGTAGTTTATTGCAAGTGTTTGCAGAATATCTCAAGCTAAATAACTATTTTTTCCACTTGTATCTACAATACGAATACATTCACAGTTGACCACATGCAAGAAATTTGACGTTTCTTCACATAATTAACTGACATAAAACATTAAATGATGTATGAAAATTATGATTTATGGTTTTCTTCTGAAACCTATTTATGTGAATGACATGGACGTATTTTTCACTTTGCTCTCACAATTTAGTCATCGATTGATACATAGTGAAATCAATGCATTTCTTTACAAGGCATAATCCAGGTTACTATACACCACATTTAATTTTAGGGGGAAATTTACTGTACTCTGGGGTGTTTAATTCAACTGAGAGAAATATTGGCAGTATTGTGAAGGAGCTGACTTTCGGTGCACAAAATTCCTGGCACCTGCTCCATTCATGGACCATTACCATGCAATTTCCTACTATCTTTGGCCATTGTCTTTAAATGTCTTATCTACTAGAGTAAGTTTGGATTTATTGCTCACTGCTCAAGTTTCAAAACTAAGGAGCGACAGATAATTGTTTGTTGATTTCACATGAGATCCTAATGAATTAGCCCTAAATATTGTGGAGCAATTCTGCCTTGGTTCATTCAGAATGTGACTTTCTGATGTTGCACTGTGCTAGATAATTTCATACTTCTTGTAATCCACAGAGTGTGACTAAAAGCTCGGTTTTAGCTGATATGAAGAACTGTGGCTATGATCATATATAAAAAAGTGATACTAAAATTTATTTAAAAAAAAAAAGAAAAAAAGAAAGATACCTGGCTGACTTAAAACAAAAAGAAAATGTAAGTGCTATTGGTTCCTTCTATGCAAATTCTTAATTTTGTATGTTGTGTAATTACATTTAGGTGATTATGCAATAGCCTAATCATGGCAACTGGCTCAGTTCCTCTTTTAAAAACTTATGAAAAGACAATTTGACATGGTGATTAATATACATTTTTTTCACAAATATGGTACAAAACTCATTCAGGGGAGGTGCAGCTAGGATATTTGCAGAATCTAATATTAGTCAGATTATTCCTCAGAAGGCCCTGAGGCATATGTATCGCCTCATCCAAAAATCATTGCTCAGTTTTAGACACTGTGAAATTGACTCCTGATTAGCTGTCCTTGCATTGCTTTAAATATCCTGATGCACAAAACGAATATTAATAAGCATAAAAGCAAAAGATATCAGTATAATGACAATAACTGCAAATATAAATATATACAAAATAATTAACTTTATAATAAAAGATTAAGTGAGCTAATACATACCAAGGTGGTCGTTTACTTTTGATTCTGTTCATTTTTAGTTTTTTAACTCATGCAAAAAAAGATGTTCCTCTTTAATCGTTCAAACACAGATGAATAGAATAAGCAGACACAAACTAATTTTCATTATTCAAAATTTGTATTTGCTAAAAAAAAATTTTAAAGCTTGTTTTTAATGTATATAAAATGCTAATTTTAATTTCTAGCTTTTTTAGCAACTATATAAAGATGATATAAGCGCCCTCTAATGCCCTCTATGGGCATCAGATGCATAAAAAAAAGTGGGTCCTCCCCTAGAAAAATTTTACAAGAGTAGATGCCATTTCCTGTATTCTGGTGCCTTTTTATTTAACAATTGCTTTTATAGCCTAAAATAGTTACCACATACCTGGTAAGGTTTCCCAAAAATGAACAGCAACAAAAGTCTATTAAGTTATTTTGAACTAAAAATCTTTCCTCCGCCAAGTAGTTAATAAACAGTGACAAGCAGCAGAAACGTTGCTATGTGTGACACAGACACAGATGTAATTCAAATCAGCATTAAAGAATACATGATGCCTTCAAAAACAGCAGGTGGACAAATAATGAACATTTACTTAAATAGCAGCTTATTTAGTGACAGTATGTGAGCACACAGCCAGACCCATCTGAACAGCAGATATGTATACAAGTATACTAAGATGCTTTGTCTACCTTGCTGTGTCGCGGGAGTGCTGCAGGTGCGAGTAGTGAGAACACGGAATGGAGTTTAATTTATATGGACTCTAAATGAGCCAAGTGCAATGGATTTGAGGAAGCAGCTTCCTGGAAGTCAAGGCTGTAGCTAAAATGTGGAATGGAGTTTAATTTATTAGGGCATTCCTCAAGTGGAATGGATTTGATTGATGGTTCTCTGAAAAGTGAACAGACATATGCACTGAATTAGAGATTTTAAAAGTAAATGGGTCCAATATCACTGGTCTTAAAAAGTGGGTGGGTCTTGTATGTCAAAGTATAACCTGATGGAAATAAGAGATTCATTGTGCAGCTTCATTGATTATAACGGAACTTTGTGAGATCGTAATAAGCTGAAATGAATGACAGCTTTATAATTATTATCAAAAAATTTGTTCAAATAGATGTACATTCAGAATAGAGCACCCTCACTGATTTCAGAGACACCCCTAGTTCTCACCTGAACATGTGGGAGAATTATTACTTCTAATTTGGCCAAGGAAAACCTTAAAAAAAAAGGTACAATCAAAATTTTTCTATACTAATTTGTGAAGTTTTCACATCCTTATTAAAGGTGCAAAAAGTCATGAACAAAAATCCGAAAATAAGTCAATATTTTCAGAATAAAATGATACAAAATAAAATTTTATGTGTATGCTTCTATCCTGAAAAAGCCTTGTTTGAAGATGGATATTTCATCAAGAAGTTTCTCAGCCCTTAACGTCAGTTTAACAACTGCATTCAATATGGCAGATGAAACAATTACTTTTACATCACAAGCATGAAAACAACCTTAAGCTTTCTGATTAGATAATCTATCCTTATGTCATGGGCGTCAATGCAAAGCCCTGACAGCTATGTTTAAGTGTGGTGAATCCTTCCATCCCATTGATTATTCCAGCCATCGTTCATTTATCATCAAAGATACAGTTGTGGTCATTGGGGCAATTTTCCATTCAATTTGTGGTTGCGTTTATCTTATAGTGAGTTTGTAGGTGAATGTCCAACCTAATTTGACCTTCATGGGCTGCAGCAAACCTACTGAGACATACAGGTGAACAAAGTGCACACAGTCTATTCTCCACCCCCCAGAAAAGATCTCAAAAGCAATCAAACATTAGAGATGACGATATATAAACGCAAATATTTCTCATCAAATTCTTCTAAAACCAAATTACATCTGCACTGTCATCTACCTTCTTTTTTGTAGTTCTACTTCTCAATGTATATTATTATACATCATTTGTTTTTCTTATCAGGAATTTAAGGAGAAACACAAATGATCTCCTGAGCTATCTAAGAGCACCATATGAGCAATAAATGTTCCTCAGAGATGTTGTTACATTACATTACATTTCATTGATATATTCACTATACTTCCAGCCAACAATAATGACACTTTTACTCATCAATTGGATCCTAAGGCTCAAGGGGTTAGTAGTGGACTGGTAATAATGGTCATTGATTTATTTTCTCTCCAAATTGATCTAGTGTGTCATGCTTGAAGGAAATTGACATCATTAATCAAAACTAGGTACAGCAGTTAGCATCATATAGTCTCCAACGTAATTCAAATTATTGTGCAGCACATTATGATCATATTTCAATATTTCTCTAGTTTATGGTGTCAGTGTCATATTACTATGTATCAGAAATAACTAGTTTTTACAGCAATTTCTCAAAGCTTTCCATCTGCAGTTGCACAATCGTGGTCTAATTAGACACAGCAGTGAGCTGCTGTTCTCTGCCACTGAGAACCCCTCTGGTATCAAACTTTGATTATGTTGGGTTTGATTGAGAAATGAGCTGTGCAAAACCAGCCCCATTTACCTCTGGAGTTTAATTGAGCCATTGAGTGTTTTTAGCCGACCGTGTTTGGCAAATAATCAAAATCTCAAGAGATTACACATTTGAAATGATGGACAATATCTCTATGACAGTATAGCGACTGGTGATGGAGAAAGGAAATGAAGCAGAACTTGGAATTATTTCCACTTGCTTTGTTTACTGGACAACGTCTGTCGTTTTGTGTCATGATATTAATGACAAATGACACAAGTGCTTCATTGTACTCATTAGAAACCATTTCTCTTATCTCCTTTTATATGACCAGAAAGTGGAAAAGAAACTGACAGTGGAGGGTGGATTCAAATATGAAAACAGGACACCTTTAAGTGTAAGAGTTAAATTAACACTTAAGCTGTGTTTTTACACCGATGAGTTAATGCTACTCAGAGGAGACTGTGTGTCTCTGTTAGATTCTGCATTAAAACGCAAAACTGCCTAAAGCCTATTAAAGAGGTCATGAACTGAGAAATCAAAAACCCTTGTTCTTTTGACATATAAATGGTCATTGTACTATATAAAATAACATTTCTTTATCCGCCCCAACTGAGCCATGGATAACCCATGGGTTCCGCTGGTTACGATACAACCAGCGCATCGGGGACATCACGCAAGTTACATTGCTACGTTAGCCTTCGTATTGTAACCTTATCGAAGAACCTAATAAAATATGAAAACAGTAGGCTTGCATGATTAATTGCATGTGATTGTCATGCGTGTCTCGTCAGTAAAGTAAAGTTCTGTGATTAGTACTAAGTATCCATCACCTGCTTTTAAATGGAGTGGCACTAAATAAACAGAGTTGTAGTTTGCTGACAAACTACGCAATATCGCATTCATAACCGAATGTGATTCATCTGCCATTATGACGCTGTATTGCGTAGCTTGTCAGCGAACTACGGTTCTGTATACTGATGAGACACGCATGACAATCACATGCGATTAACAGTGCAGCCATAAAAAATAGTTACTCCAAATATTTCATATAGGCTATAGGGAATTGCACGGAACATACATGTACTTTTTTTATTTAGTTTTTCATGACCCGCCCCGCATATAAAGTGACAATTTCTTTACCCAACCCAGCCCGACCCACAGGTTATGAGATGACCCGCACATAACTACCGCCCAACGATTTACTCACATGGGTAATTAATAAGACAGGAAAAAGTAGGTCTATGCAGAAATCAAATGATAAAGATACTCCGAAGACAACAAGGTGCTTTGCAGTGCCAAGTTGTGGAAAAACATGGTCATTGCTTTCCTTCTGATCCCAACATTAGAAAAGAGTGGATGAAATTCAGTAAGAATGTAGTCCTTTGATCACTTAATTTAACCGTGGATTCGTTTACAAACGAGGTACAATTCGAAGCAGGATTTTCAGAAAGATTAAAAAAAAAAAAAAAAAAAACAATGCTACGCAGTCGCAGACTATATTGAATACGAAGTCTTACCTGTTTTTATTTCATGGTACTATTGCTTTTATGTCTTTTATTTTAAATCGTTCGAACCTAAATCACAGAAGCGTCCAACTATAAAGGATGTAGGCTGTCAAACATGCTCAACCGTTTCATAGCAGTGGGCGTTTACTTCCGAGTCTACACCCGCCACACCTATTCAAACAGAGCGTTCTGATGAGGGGGTCAAAACAGGACAGAAAGTAGCCTATTACTCCTAAATCATGACGTTTTTTGATGTTAAAAAATCTTGATAACATTATCAGTGGACCTCGAGTTCATGACCCCTTTACAATATGCGGCTATGATCCAACTGAGCCCCTAGCGTCTGATGCTGCTTGTTTTCTGTAAATGTAAATAAATGCAACAGCAGAGCATAAAGTTGCAAATATGAAAAACCAATTTGCAGTTACTAGACACAAAGTAGCAATTGTGAGATGTAAAATATTACTGAGAGATATTAAGTCCTACATGCCACATAGTTGCAATTACAAAAAATCACAATTACAAGAAACTGAAGCACAATTATAATAACACTGTGAGATTAAGTAATGGAGATATAAAGTTTGAACTGAAATAGAATGCGATTATGACACATTAAGTAAAAATTACAAGAAATAAAGTGTAAAAAAAATTAAAATTGAGGTAAATACGTATTCATCATATGTTACAATTATTTCATATTCAAAACATAAATTTCATATATTTATTAATAATGGTCATTTCTATGTAAATGCATGTATTGCCACATCCGTGCAGCATTAAACTGTTTGTGTAAATAATTCTTATTGTGGTAAAAATGCCACTTTAGATGCAATGTACTGTTAAGTGTACTGACATTAAACAAAGTCAAAAATCACTAAATGTTCTGCTACTGTAGAACAGATTATGAAGCACTAAAATTCTGTAAATACTAAGTCATTCCTTTTCAAAACAGAAAAGCTTTCTTATGATACAGAAAGCACCGTTTCTCAAAGTGCACAGATTTCCTTCTAGTCAATGAGAGATTACTGTGAGAGATTGCTGCTGAAAAGGAAAAACTATAGTTGTAGCAAACAATCCCCACTTGAAATATCCCCTCTAAAAAAATGCAGCGGCCTAGCCTGAATCCATTTATTGCGTCATCTTGTAGTTCCTGAGAAAAAATAAATACAAAAATTAACTAAAAGGAGCAACAAAAATCAATATCCAGTTTGTTCTCACTGCATAAAGTTGTGTAATTCACTCACACTTATAATAATGTTTCTTTCCTTGTCTGTTACTCTTACAATGACTAAATTCAATAAGACTCACTCAAGGGGTGCCTATTGATTCTCCGTGACTTACACCTTTGCTTTTGTTCCTGTTAGTACAAGTGTAATGCAGGTGAAATTGATTTATCTTGAAGTTGCTTTTGAAGCAACTAAACAATGGGCAGCATGTCACCGGCCAGCCGTCAGTGCTGAAACGTACATTCACCGGTGCTTTATTTGCTTGACAAGGCAGCTGCAGGATAAGGTTATTATTCTTAAAGCTTTGGCATAAAAAGGACTGAAGCGCTTTATAGTCCTTTCTATTGTTTGAACTAATGTGGTGACTAAGACTGCTTAACCAGCATGCATCACAGCGGCTCAAATCCTCCTCCTCTTCTCCATTCTGCTCCCATTACGCCACAAGCACTAATTCTAGCTTCAATTACTACAGATGATGAGTTCTGATAATAAAGTAATAGGAAAAATGCTAAGTTGGTCTCGGATACATCCAAAAAGTACCATTAAATATGATTAGTTAACGTCACACAGACAGGCAGGATTTTTGACTAAATCTAATTTAGATTATGTGAGGGACATTCATACAGTCATTATCACAAAATAATCGCACCCTGAAGGAGTTTATTTTGCACTAATGACATTCTGGCTGTACATTACACAGCTCCTTGCCAAAATAAACAAATAACAGGTCATTAAATATTGAACGGCGTTGAAATGATTTTATTAAATTAATATATCTTTGATTACTTTACAGTTTCTGCAAAGAAAAACAGCCCATTACAATGTAGAAAACACGTCGCAAAGCAACCAACTAAACACTGCACCAATAAAATATCATTTAGAATAAATTGTATAATCTGCTATCAACCTTTCACTACATATTTAACTATTTTAAGTTCTCAGTTGGTTATTTTTGAATTGATTAGATCTGAGTAACAAAGATGGCAAATGATGCACTTGACCAATCAGAAATTTTCCAGAAAGCCTATTAAAGGGATATTCACCCTAAAATTACAATGCTGTCATCATTCACTCAGCCTCATGTGGTTCCAAACCTGTATGAGTTTTTATCT
The DNA here is from genome assembly GCF_003368295.1 of Carassius auratus. NCBI lineage: Eukaryota > Metazoa > Chordata > Actinopteri > Cypriniformes > Cyprinidae > Carassius > Carassius auratus. Next base: position 12,071,943 of record NC_039284.1, read on the forward strand.
TATGCTGGACATAAAAGAAGATATTCTGAATACTATGGAAGTAATGGCAACCACCAACTGTGTGTTTACCAGCAATCTTCAAAATATCTTTTTTTTTATGTTCAACGTTAAAAAGAAACTCATACAGGTTTGAAACGACATGAGGGTGATTAAATGATGACAGAATTATATTATTGGGTGGCATATCCCTTTAATAAACTGAACTAACATACACACATATGGTTGTGGTGAGATTTTCTTCCAGGAATCGTAACCTATTTTCTCTCTCACACCATCATCTCTGTCTCTATCCTCTCTACAGACTGCACTTCAGCTGTTAAAACACTGCGTGATGAAGACTCCACTGTGGACGATATTGTTGCTTGGACTGTGTAACCCAGCATGGGGTGACTGCAAGAAAGACTGCCTCTTCTGCAGCCAAAAACTGCCTGTTGAATATGCCTTCAATAATTTGGTAATTCCCTTCAGTGTACATCACTTCCTGTATCCCAAGATGAAAAAGTAAACTATAATAAATAATAATCTCTCACAAGTATTTCAAAAGAGATCCCAACATCACAGATTGTGCCAACAATCAGAGATTTACTATGAACTCAAACCATTTGATTAAATTCTCAAACTAAACATACTGGTTATGTCAGCCACATAGGTTTTATATCTTTAGTACGTTCTTATATACATCAATAATTATATAATTTATTAAAGTTTATTCTTTCAACAGAGAAACATACAAAGTTGATCCTCTAATTGTGTCTGGAAGATGATAAAACAGAATGAAAACACCCCATAATCTTACAATAAAGAAGATATCCACACCATAGAAACCAGAATATTATTTCTAATATATAAAGTATTTATTCATATTTATTTATTAGTTTTTTAGTTTGTTTAGTTTGTGTTATGTATATGTTTAGTTATTATGTCTCTATTAAATTTAGACTTATATGTTACTCTGCACAGATCTTCTACAGCTTCTTTAATCTTATTTCATTTTCTGTGATGTCCAAGACCCATGGCCTCAACTGAATCGAATTTCGCAGTGACTCGCCATTAGTTGCCATAATCATAACGATCATAATAACAGTGGAATGTGGTTGTGCTCTGCGGCTTATTATAGCTCCGAGGAGGAGGACATGCTCTCTGATTCATGTCAATAACACGCATTTGAGGGGGCAGAAGTGCTAATTTGGTTAAAAATGGCCCCTTGACTCAAAACAGCCGGGGTGATTCAGTTATCTTGTTCTGTAATTAAGTAGAAACACAATAACATCATTCTGCAAGTCTGATGGGCCTGAATAGCCCTCCATGGCGCAGGCTCACCCTGAGGTGTTCTTATCGTTTTTACAGCATGAATGAGCAGATAGGCTATAACCCTTCTGATAACTACCAACTCCCTTGAAACGAAACTGATAATTTTAAGGGTTAATTGATTAACGTTACATTGGATTCCGAGGAACAGCTCGCGCTCCTGTCCTAACGTGACTTTAGTTTCTAGATGCAACGTTACTTAATTTCTCATGAAATTATATTTTCAGAAACACTTTTGAAACGGAAAACAAATAAAAAGTCTTTGGTCCAGTACACTTATCGATAAAACGGTCTAATTAGGCAATATCCACGAGCAAGAGAGCTGTTGTTCCAAATATACGCTCCTCCGATCTCCAGATCAGATCAAACAACTATTGCGAGTTGCTTTCATACAGATTAATGGACCGTTAAAAACAAGATTATATTTTGGGTACTTTACATTTTACAGTACATACCACATTTCCAGTTACAGTTGTCTGTTTTTCCTCCTACAAAGAAAATTATAACGAGCCCAAATGAGATGTGTTTCCTCAGGGGAGGGGCCATGGGGGCACTGGCCCCTCCTGAAAACTGATTGGCCCCCCAGTGTGCCCCCACATTTCTACTTGTCTGTCACTCACAAATTCAAATTATAATCTTTCAGTTTAGTAAATAACTCATGATTGAGTCGCGATGCTTCTCAACGAGGACTAAGAATAGCGAGCTGCTGTTTTCCAAAAAAAAAAAGCACCTATTTTAAATAGCTGATGTTTTTCGATTAGCGAGTTGTTGCAGTGCAAGAAGTGTTTGGTACTAACGTTAACGTCTTTCGGTGTTAGACAGACCAGGTTCGATGACGATGTTATCTCCTAGAGCAGACCAAGATGCTAATCATTATATTTACTATGCTCCTCTGATGCTGAATTTAAAAGGGGTTTACTGCGTTACGATTTCGGCCGAACGAGCCGATAAAGGCAACAACGCAATTTAAAGCAATGGTTTTAAAAAAACTATAATAGCAATTCTAATAAAGTCATTATTGAATCATGCAGTCGATTAGCGACTTTTTTCACTCAAGTGAGGTGACGAAACAAATCGTGTAATGTTTATCTAACGCTCCACACTTAAGACTTTTTTTTTAAAAGTCTATATGGGTGAGACACATGCAGAGGTGGGTAGTAACATTTACTTCGTTACATTTACTTGAGTAATTTTTCGGGGTAACTAATACTTTTCGGAGTATATTTAAAAATGGGTACTTTATACTCTTACTTGAGTAAATTTTTTGGGAAAAATCTGTACTTTTACTTCGTTACTGTGAGCGACGCACCTCTCGTTACTTTATCTTAATGCAATAAATGTTATAAATGCTTCAGTTTATTCCAAACGCGCCGTCTATTTTTCTCTGGGCAATGAGCGATGCCCATTCGCGAATGATTCATTCTTTTGAGTCAATTCTGTTCAAAGGCTTGATCAAACCAATTGGCAAACAAGTGAATTGGTTCATGAATCAGTTTGAAGGAGTCGTTTAGTTCCCTGAAGCAACGCGCTGAGCTCTGAAGCGGTTCACTCAGAGTTGTAACTAGAGGTGTGCGATACCGCTAGATTTGGTATCGATCCGATACCAAGTAAATACAGGGCCAGTATCGCCGATACCGATACCAATACCGATACTTTTTAATAATTAAGGTGGATGCGTCTTCAACCTAAATCTAAATGAATTTTCATGACTTTTAATTTGTTTTAGTGATTTGCATTTTGGGTTATTAATCAGTACTACAAAAGCTTTTGTTCAGAAACAACTTTTGGTTACTTCTGATTTATTTAAATAAACAAAGTTACAAAATGATTATGTCACAAATATAAAAAATGTAAAAACAAATTCTCTTTTCAAGTAGCATGTTAATAAAAAAATGTTTCTCCTCTTTAGTGCACTTCTTTTCAGGATTTTTTTCTTAAAGTCACAAAGTTTTACTTCAAAATGTAAAAAAAATTCTCCTTATACAAAATTCCTGAAGCCGACATCTTCCACTATGGAAAGAGGCTGCAGGTCCTTCACAATCATTTCTGATTGCGCCTTGTAATATCCACTGCTCTTGGAGAATCAGCTATTGATAAAATAATACAAATAATTAAGTCTGGTGCACATCTAGGTGAAGTTTAAATATAGAAACTAGTATCCCTTTCACAGCTAACACAAAAAGGGTAGATCGGCCTGAAAATACAGCCATACAACGCTCCTCTTTCTCTCCGCCTCTGACTGACTGCTGTTAGAAATGCGCGGCTGAGCGGTGCGCGCGCCTGACTGCTGGTGGTAGCGCTAGTGGTGAGTCACGTGACGGTACAACACAGGAGAGGGGCGGAGAGCAGTGTCGAGCACGAGCAGCACTCTTGAGAGCTTGCTCTGCTCTGTGACAGCAGCAGCATATTGACAAACACGGCCAGGTCGCAAAACGAGAGAAACTGAAACTTAAGTATCGATATTTTCCCGTTGGTATCGATCAATACCGATACCAACGTTGGTATCGATATTATCGATATTAGTATCGATCTGCCCACCTCTAGTTGTAACGTTTATCATCAGCAGCGTTGAAAACGTGGCTATGGAACTGCACTGAATTGAAAGCAAATCTGCAAAGGCTATTATTTGCTTGCGATGGAGATCCTTATTAGATGAACGTGTGTGCTGTCTACTGTTTAACAGGTAATAACTTGGGCTACATTCGATTACAGTACACGATACCACTATGACAGTAGTTTGTTGTACGTGTGTGGCTTATAACAGAGGGGAGTCAAGTTGAATGCAGCTTCCAAAAGACAAAAAATAGCCGATTAAGATTTTATTAATTTTAATACAATCACACCGGTGCGAGTACGTTCAGCAAGTCATATCATCAGCTGCTAAATTCAGATCTGTGATCGCTTGCTGGCGCTGAGCCAGAGATAGACGTGTTTTTACAGCGCTGCGCATTATAACCAATCACACACGATTCTTTTGAATGCAATGGCCAATCAGAGGTGTTCCGATGAGTCATCGCTGAAATGCCGGTGCTTCCTTCACTCGCTCACTGACTGAATACCTCTTTCTGGCGAATCCTCTCGTCAGAAACAACAAAGTGCAGATGTGTGTACGAATCTATAATTAAGATATTGATTTCACAGTGTTAACAGTTTCAGTGATTTTAATGGGAGTTTCTGAGAGTGATTGCAATCTAGACTGTCAGTGAAAATTATCTTTAATAATGTAAATGTTATTTGCTCTCTTTCTGAACAATGAAAGATTAGTAGCAATATTTATATCACATTATATTAAATGTGAATTTAACATTGAAAGTTAAAGTCAGTCGTATTAAAAATATGTTATGGCATGAAACCTATATCTGTTACTTAAGTAAACAGACAGGGTTTTATAATAAATTGGAGTAAAGGCTGATGAAATATATACATTTACACACGCACACATACATTACATACATTTATCTATATATCTAAATAAAAATAGGCTCCGTATATATGACCTAAAGTAACTAGTAACTAACTACTTGAGTAGATTTTTTTATCCGATACTCTTTTACTCTTACTCAAGTAACTATTCAAGACTAGTACTTTTACTTTTACTTGAGTAAATATTTCTAGAATTACTTTTACTTTTACTTGAGTAAAGTTTTTGGGTACTCTACCCACCTCTGGACACATGCAAAAACATCGGTTTTTTTACTGGTCAATTTTGAGATTTTGGCCTGTTTGTCTTCAGTAAAATGTCTTCTTTCAGACTTGTGGTGAAAAAAAAAAAAGTCCAAAATACACATATAGGTCTTTATTTTTCTACACCTTTAGTCTATTTGCGTCTGTAGATTCCTAATAAATTCAGTTGGCGTTCTAAATCACCATGGTGCTCCGCGATTGCTGTCTGCCCCTGCAAAGCTCTCTCTCCCTCCCTTCACAGAAGTTATTGACAAAACGTCATTTGATGACACCCAGAAACATTCTCAAAAAAATCATACATAATTATTTAATGCATGATTAAATAGCAAAATAAATAACTAATACTAAAACAACACTGGACTAATTAAGCTATTCTAAACTGTTTTATAGGATCCACATATTTTACATGTTAAATTAAAGCTACCTTTTTGAACAAGTAGCTTTCTAACAAAGTATGGATATATGATATTTTTAAATCAATATGCTCAAGATTAATTAGCCTTGACATAAGTAGATTTTGTTTATTCATCAATGCAAATTTACTGCAACTGCTGCTATGCAAATTGAATGGGATGTGGATAATAAACAAAAACATTATGAAATTATATTAAATTTATATTAGTTATATTAATTAATTAATTGTGTATTTATTTCTATGAATTATTAATGTTATTCTGCATTTATATAAATAAGGCTATTATATATATAGATATTATATAAGGCTATTATAAATAAATTATATTATTATTATTTGTGAGTTGTACACTATTCATACATTGGATTATTTTATTTATTACAGTTTTTCTTTCACTTTTGTAAAGTGAAAAGTTAATACAAATTGTATTTGATTTTTTTTTTTATTTAGAGCAGTGAATAACTGCTATTAAAATATAATAGGGTATCACTGTTTATTACTGATTTTAAAGGTTACTGAACTCTTGAAATGATTTGGATATACAGTTCAAACAACACAAGATTGGCCCCTCTGTATTAATCGTGGCCCCTCTTGTGCCCCCCAGTTGAAAAAATCCTAGAATCGCCCCTGGTTTCCTCACAGATCGAATCAGATCGAGTGTTTTGAACGACTCGGTTCAGTTGGTGATTCAATGATTCACTTGTAACCTGCCAAACGAGTCACTTCAAAAAGTCGTGTCATTGACAAGACGCTAGGCCAAGTCAAATAAAACTAAGGTTTTACTTAATACATCACATTTTACAATTATTAGAGACAAAAGGGGCGTGGTTTAATATTTTATCGATCTTTAATAGCTCTTAAAATAGTTTTTAAAGAATAACAGAAGTGGCTGCAGACAGGGGAGGTGTTAAAAATTATTTATATGCAAGATTTTGTATTTTTTTTAAAAGACTCCTCAGCCTTTTTAACTGGTTTTAGAGGGGTTTGGGGCACTTTGGTAAACCAGCTAAAACTATATGAACACTTGTAAGCAGCTAGGACCAGATGACATATAAATGATTGTGCTGAAGATAAAGTTACAAAACATTTACACACTCTCTTATTGTAATATAATACAGTGTGACTGTAATAAGGCATGATAATGTTGACCGTGTAACGTGTGTGTTTGTGCGGGTCTTCTTTCAGGTGTGTCTGGTGGAGTGTCATGGTAAACTTTCTCCAGGCGACACCTGGGAGATGTGTCGCAGGACCATTGTGGAGCCGAAACCAATAGCCTTGTTATCGGTTGCCAATGGCATGCTGAAAAGAGAAGATGAGGAAGCAGACACCTCTCTGCCTGTGGACCAGGATGATGGGCAGTATTCTGAAACCCTCCAGAGGTTCAACCACATAACACAGGCCTTGGGAATGGATGATCAGGACCAAGATATGCAGCTCAGTAAAAAATACAAGTTCCTGCAAGTACAGTCAGCACAAGAATCTGAGGAAGAGCGAGATAGAGATAGCGAGATGGAAGGCAAGGAGGAAGAGGCTGCCGTCCACCTGATAAAACGCTTCGGAGGCTTCCTCAAAAACAAGTATGGCTACAGAAAGTTCATGGATCCTGGAAGGCCTTTGCAAAAAAGATATGGGGGTTTCATAGGCGTCCGCCAATCTGCCCGCAAGTGGAACAGCCAGAAGCGCTTTAGCGAGTTCCTCAAGCAGTATTTGGGCATGAGTACTCGAGCTAGTGAGTTTAATAGTATGTCTTCTGATGTCACTCAACAGAATGAATAAGTTTTGACCTTTGAAGTGAATAAACTTACCAAGCAAACCTTTTGTCATGCTCATTCGAAAGATACCATGCACCGTTCTCCTCAAACACAAAAAGCTCTCATAGTGCCACAGGGTTTCATGTGCATTTACTCAATGAAGCATCTAATCTGTGTCAAACAAAGCTTACATTAAGTGATATTAGCTTGAAATTTGATGAAAACTCTTATGATTTGATTTGACTGGTATTGCATATGAAGGCCCCTGTAGTTTTATTATACATCATTTGAAAACGTTATTTGTTCCAAATTCATCTCCTCTACGACACTGCCACCTATTGGTCAATAATAATTAAATCTCCATGAAAATCCTTGAAATTGAGGTGGACTTCATATGGAGAGGTCATTACTAGACCAAATAGAATTATTAAAGGAATAGTTCTCCAAAAATTAAGTAATTGCCATGCTCACTCACCCTCATGTCATTTAGAGATCTAAATGGAACGCAAATCAGAATTAAAGTCTAAAGAAAGCAAGAGAAACAGACTAAAATTAAAGTTTGGTAACTTTTAAAAACATTTAACTCTTAAAAAGTTTTTAAAAAAGTAACTGTTTTACAAAGTTGCAATTTCATATGAAATTTTACAAAGCATTTCTTTTTGTTGGAAAAAATAAAGCATTAAGTTTCACCCCTTAGCATAGCATAACCATCACTGGGGCGTAAACAGATTGTACAAATTCATATGAATAAGCCACCAATTGACCAAAACATATGCATTGCCATGAGATTGTGTAGGGGAAAAGAGCAGCTTTAACAATCTGCTTAACATCTCCTTTTGTGTTTTAAGGAAGAAACAAAATAAAATAGGATCATAATCATATGAGAATAAGTAATTGCTATACATTTCGTTTTGGGGTGAACTATTCCTTTAAGGGGATTAAGGAAAGCTAATCTGTGTTTACGGTCTCTCCCGAAAAAATAAATAAAGCCAGATTTCACATAAACCATTCCAGCAAAAACTCATCACTGTAAAATGCCTATACAAACATAACAAATTATGTCCTGCACATGCACACTGAGTTTGCATCCTCATCTAAGAGTGGGAAACCCAAAGCATTCATTTGATTATTTTTTAACTGATAATATTGATTTGTATTTGTGCAGATGCAATGATGTATTTATGCAAACATTGCTAAATCATGCTTCTCTCTTTATTCTAATGATAAAACTCATGTTCACCAAATGAACTGTACATAGTAACTGAACTATATCAATAAAATAGTTTACTATTTTCTGTGGCTTGTCATGCAGCAAATGATTGTGTGTCCTGAAGTATTTTGTTCATCATTCATTTGGATTTTTAAACTTAAAAAATGCAATATTTCCCAAGGGTTAAAATTATTGCATATTGAAAGTGATCTGCCTATTCATCCTCAAAAGTACAAATATTAAAATGCAATACCGTCGGTTGTACTTGTTTAAACAAATGTTTATTTATAAAAGACAGGGGGCAACATAAGTTTCATGAAAAGAAATGATAAATTGTATCTTAAACAGATCTCAGTTTATGACTTCAGAAAAGGAAATACTTGGGAAGTACTTTACAAAAATGTACAAATAGATTATTCTCTATCTATGTGGTTAATTGAATGTCTCTCAGACTTTACAGACTAGGATATCCTTAAAGAAGCTATGACACTGACTGTCGGAAGTTCATAAAGACTTATGGAGATATTCAGGTACATTCAGTTTTATGATGTCAAAGCATCATGCTTTGCAAAATATATTGAGCAACAGATCAAAAAAAACAAAAAAAGATAATGTGCATAAGTGTTTTACAAAGTAAGAAAATATTTGGACCCAGTATTAGGAATATAAACTAATCAAACAATTGGTTACACATAAATGGTCATCAGATTCATTTCACATTATTATGCAGAGATGTATATGATTTATTATCTTGCTGAGATTCTTTGGCAAACAGACAAACAGCGAGTGAGCAGGCTGGGGCGAGAAGCACAAAAGTAAATGAATAATTGCATATCATCATGCATGGTTGCACAGATAATTCATTAGTATCAATGTGACAGAAAAGTGAATCATATCATTCCACAGAAGTATACCCTGTGACACAGAAATACACTGATAATGACACAACAGGATTTAACACATCACAGATATCAAAATCGTAATAAAAAACCCTTATTTCTTCCCATTTCTTTTTCAAAAGTTTGAAATCAAAGAAAAAGCTGCTTCTCAGCAGGTAAACATGGCATACATAAACATAAATGTTATATGCTATTAATACATTTACTCTGCTTTCTTGCTTATCTACAATTAAGCATAAGCTGCCAATTTTGCCCCGAAAGCAATAGCCTGTAGTAAAAACTTCTCTCCGGTCTTATATTAGCCATTAAGTTGGAATGACAAGTAAAATTTCCATATGTGTCTGATGACGACAATGTATAAACCACATTAAACAAAAAGTATATGTCTGCTGTTGTATATGGCTGCATACTGCTTGTAAAAGAAAGGTTCGACTTCATCAGTTCTTGATATAAGATGCAGGAAGACTGCAGCACCAACATGGTTCCTCAGCACATTTCAAAAACACGCAATTGTGATGAAAGTTCAAGTCTCAAAAGTCTTAAGTCACAAAAGGTGCTCTTTTGGTTTCTTCCAACCATATAGTTCCAGGTTCATCCCCTCTCAAGTCTCTATAAGGTAAGTGTTTTTTTCAGTCGAGAAATCTCTGACATGCCTTTTTCCAGCGGCAGGCGGTGCACCACTGGTCTCTGTGTTCAATGCCGTACACCTTCCGGCATTTCTTGGCTTCGCCCCGAATCCTCCTGTTAGTATGAAATAAAATCAGAGTTAAATTTACCATTTCAGCTAAACACAACAAAATCATATGAAAAGCTATTTGCAACATTTTAAGGGTGAACTGTGTAATTTATACTACAGTTCATAAGTTTGGGCTAAATACGTTTTTTTTTAAGACATTGATATTTTTATTCAGCAATGATACATTATTCAGTTTTTCAACAAAATTGACAGTAAAGATTTAAGATTATTACAAAAGATTTCGGTTTCAAAAATAAACACTGTTCTTTTAAACTTTCTAGTCATTAAAGAATCCTGAAAACAAATGTAATACAGTTTCCACAGAATTATTAAGCAGCACAACGGTTTCAACATTCGCCCTATTCGGACGGTAATTGTTTCTCATGGGAACGTAAGGTATTTTCAGCATTTGCAGGGACTAGTTTGTGGTTTTATTTCATACTGAATCTAGAATGTCCATGTTTTTCTCCAACAACCAGTGTAAAACAATCCCAGCCAAACTGGCAAACTGGACTAGAATTAATCCATCAGAATGTAAGTTCTGTATTTTATGGTTTTGTATTTATTATGTTATTAAGCACTTTTCTTTTTCTCTGCCAATCTTTTTCTGATTTCAAGCGTTTTTTTTTTTCTTCTTTTTTTAAATCAAAAACAAAACAAACCAATCACATCCCACCTTGAAGTGCAATGGTTTCTTGGAGGTGAAACACTGGCAGGAAGTGGCTTGAAGGTGGCGTTGTTATTCTGGAGCCACTGTTCACCAACACTCACTGAACGACGGCGGAATGGTGACCCCTGAGGAAGAGAGAGAGAGAGAGAGAGAGAGACCACCCTTAGTCACAGAATGACGCACTGCAGTTTATCTTACAGCTGCAAACAATACTCTACAGTACAAATAATGCATCAGTGCAGCAAAACTTTGAACTGTTAAAAGATTTACAATAAGATATTCTTGTAATATAATTTTTCTGTTAATTTTCATGCATTAAGGCCATTACATGATACAATATTTCAGGAGATATAAATCAGCATGTAAGATGTTTAAAACTGAAAAGCTAGATCAAAATACACAAACCACAATATTTTTGACCTATCAACAAGCATAAGAGAACACAGTGTCCTCAACTCCACTAGATGGCACTGGAATATCATCCACATTTCTTGTGGGCGGAACAAAGGACACAAAAACATGTGCATGATGTTACTCCCATTTTCAGTAAAAAAAATGTCTTTGAGACCGCATGGTGCTTTGTATGTTCTGAAAGCTTTATAGTAAATGCTGCACAGCCAATTCATAACCTATAAATATTCACAGTGAAAAGGCCTCTTAGAAGACATCTGTGCTGAAATTTCTCCGGCCTTGAAGATGATAATGGAATCAGTTCATAAAAGAAATGCTCACCTGTTTGCTCTGGTGAACTGTGAGAGATGGAGTCCAATGACAAGACACAGGAACAGATACTGGTTTGCTCGGAGTCACAACCTGAATGGGTGGAGGAGCCTGAGGAATCAACATCAACATATTAAGCCATTTGTGTTCATTCATGTCCATAACCTTTATTTACATGCAAAAAGTGACATGTGACACTGATATGATCTTTGATGTGCTACACACCCTCAAGAGAAACATTTTGTTTATTACGCCACAACAATGTCAAGCATCTCACCTGGTAAGAGTGCTCAGAATGGACCTGCCAGAAGCTGCCCGGGGCGGACTGGCTGAGTGGGCTGGGCTGGTGCATCTCTGGGGTGGTGGGAGAGGAACAGGGAGGCGTGTGCCGGCTGGGACTGGATGGAGAAGTGCAGGAAGGCACGTGGCCACCAGAGGGAGTGGTCTGTTCCAGGTCCTGATAGACTTCAGTGTAGTAGAAATCTTCTTCCCTTTGGGAGTGCTCATCACTATGTCTGCAGGAAACATAATGCACCATGTGATTACAATAAAAAAAAATCCCAGATTGCCGCATTCATTGGTTTGAATGTATGGTGCTCGTGATGCTCACCCAAGATGAGAATTTCGGATGTGACGTTTGATGCCCACTACTGTGGTCAGTATTTTTCCACAGTTTGGCCACAAGCACCGATATGCAACTTTAACGGAGTTCTAAAAAGTGGAAAGCAACATGAAAAAGATGAGCTACACGCTGCATAAACAACCAACACCTAATATATTAGGTTTTATTACTTTCTTAAGGTTTTACAATGTACCTTGCGTTTCCTTGGCGTTGGCTCATTAAACAACATTTGGTCCAGTTCCATATCCAGGCCTTCATCAATGAGAGGGGCGCTCTTGTCCATCTCTGTGATGGGTGGGGATGGGGCGGGGCTTCCGTTTCCATGGTCGCAGCTCCAATATCCACCATCATACAGTTCGCCACCACCATTTTCCATCCGACACGAAGCTAACACAAAAACAATAACAGACCTTGATTAGACCTCAGATTAGCTTAATCAAAAATATATTCCAGTGGACACGTGTCCAGCATGTTAACTGTAAAACTAAATGTATGATTAAATATAGAATCTTTATAATAGAATAATTATATAAATAATTTATACAATGCAGATGAAATAACAAATGATAATGTATATATACACACTATTGTTTGGGGATCAAAGATTTTTATAAAGAAATTAAAACTTTTTTTGAGCACTGATGCCTTAAATATATCAACAGAAACAGTAAAGACATTTATAATTTTACAAACTATATCCGTTTCAAACATATGCTGTTCTTTTTAAATTGTCCATTCATTCAGAATCATAAAAAAAAAAAAAAAGGTATTTCTACTAAAATATTGCACAACCATTTTCAACAATGCTTTTAAAGACTGATTTCTGAAGGATCATGTGACACTGAAGACGGGAGTAATGGCTGCTGAAAATTCAGCTTTGCCATCACAGAAATAAATTACATTTGAAAACATATTAAAATAGAAAACAGTTACTTTAAATTTTTTCAATATTTCACAATGTTAGTTTTCACTGTATTTTTGATCAAATAAATGCAGCTTGTAAGCAACAAAGACTTTTTTCAAAAGTAAAAATCTAATTTATTAAATTTATATATTAATATTTAAGGAAGTAGCATCTTATTTACTCTGGATAGGATCCTTCAGGAGTGATTAAAAATCACAATGACATGCAATCCTGTTCTAGCTCCTTAAGGATTTCGCTTTACCAATGAAAACTGATCATGCAGTTGTTAGGGATTTCTTCTCGGTGACTAACACCTATCTCAGCAAGCGTTGACTAATCTCAGCTGGTTCATGCCAGATTTGTGCAGTGCATTGTTGCTTGTGACTTTACCAAAAAAATCAGACATCAAAAGTAATCTTCTCCTTACCTTGAGTGGCCTTCACCGGAGCGGAGTGCTGGATGACTGGACTGCACGACAGACTTGTAAGCACCATTGCAGCCATAATCTCATCCATGTCCACTGTGTCTGTACTCCTGCAGTGTTGAAGTAGAGTTATAAAGGAGTGTTTCATACTCAAAAGGTCATTCTGAAAATTATAACATGACGTACCTTCTTGGCACATCAATGGAGGAGGAGACTGAGGTGGTATGACTGGACGTGGGGCTCGTCCACACGTCTTCCAGCTTGCGATGAACGTGCTGGTTGAGCTGCGGCAGGAAGATAGACACCTCATTGTCCACGTGGTTATGCTGTTCGACCACACCTCCACATTCTTGTCCTCCACAGTGCACATACACCTGAAATGTATTGGGTAAAACACCATAAAATGGCTGAGCATAGCATTGTTGACCTTGTGTACCGCACCTGAGCATACCATTCATATTTTGATTAAATCTACATGAATAAAGCTTACCTTCTGTCCCGGGTAAAGCTTGCTTCTGTGAGGCCCACTATCCAGGCATCCAAGGGGTCCCGTTTCTGTCAGGCCCTCAGCTGAGGAACCACACACCAGGGTGCCCAGTGGGGACCGTTTCCCAAGCCTAGTCTTCGGCAACATTTTCTGTGCCTAGCACCTTCTTGACTGCTTTGAAGAACTCCTGATGGAGATGCAGCAGCGCTATTCAAACGACGAACAGGAAGCTGAGAAGAGGAAACAAACAAATGATTACGGTTCTGAGCACTCAGCACATTTTATTGTTAGAAAGAGAGCCTGATGTTTTGGTGATAGCAATTTTCTGTACGTCTCATTTGGTGGTTTTATAAAAAATTAAAAAAATATTAGTATTGGTCTCAACATTGCTGTCACCTGTTGAATCTGATCAGTGAAATCAGCATGAGTAACCAACCATATTTCTGTGAAACATCCGACAACTAAATGTCAAACTATTAAGACATCACAGAACGAATGATGCAAAATCTAAAGTTGACGTGCAACTGTGCACACCGACTATGAGTCACTGTCAGCACAGAATGAACTCCAGGGAAAACTGCTTTAAACTGACGTAGTTCATAAAACTGCTATGGTCATGCTAGGCCCTGTCACTTGAGAATGTTCACTCAAGAATTTAGGGCACAAAGGAATCGCCCATTATTACCAGCTGCTGTCAGGTATTAAGTTTCCTCTCTTCCAGTAAAAGGTGATTCAGAGTAACTGTAACTGATTGAAGTGGAATTTCCTTTGATTGGCAAATACTACACATTTAACAGCATGAAAAAGAAATTACTTCTTGCAATTTTATTTGTATTATGTATAAAGTCATTCATTGCAAACAGATTATCAGAGGTAAATAAGAACATGTGCCAAATCCAAAATGTAAATGTCCTGTAAACCAGGGGGGGTAAGAGCTAGATGCTGAAAAGTGACAGTAAAGACCTTTATTAAGCCACTTTAGATTTGTTTCAAATAAATGATGTTCCTTTGAACGGTCTATTCACCAATGAATCCTGATAAATGTCAGTTTCAGCAGAAATATCAAACAGCTGTATTTTCAACACCTGATAATAAAACATATTTCCTGAGCACCAAACCAGCATATTTCTGAAGGAAATGTATTGGTATTGTGTATAACTGGTATTAGACAAATCTATAACAACACAGCAGAAAATACTGTGCAAAACATTTTAAAAGACTTGATATTGCCCAAGATGATAATATTAAAATGCTTGAGTCTAATAAGAACAAGTTTTTCCTTGAATGTTAAAATAATAATAATTTAAACAAAAGTGTTATAGTTAAGTGTTATATATATATATATTTTTTTTTTTTTTTTTTTTTTTTTTTTTTAAATGCAAACGCCTTTTATCTACATCCAGCCTGCAACAAAATCCGTTTGCCTTTCCTAAATCGGTTTAAAACTAATGATATCTGGATGATTATAAAAGTTGAAGAATATGAGATAATGGTTTCGGAATATACTAGTGATAGAAAGCCACGCCAAAAAAAACGACCCGGCTATTCTATTACGTCATAACGTAATTACGTCATAGCGTGCTTCTTGGCACACCGGCTAGGCATATTACATGTTTCTAAAACATTCCGAAGAGACGACATTGCAGGCACGTAGCGCTGTTTTATACTAACAGTGGTGCTAACGGTGATTAAAATGTATCCCTTTTTTTTGCAGTCAAGATTCAGCTTATAAAAACAAAGTCAGAACTAATAACTTGTAGAAAAAGCCTACAATGAACATTATCAGAGCCGATACGTTTTAGCATAAAACATTATTTATTAAACCATGATCTCGTATAAACTTATATACAATCATAAACGTTTTATTTGTAACATGCATGTTGTTTGACCATTAAAACAACAATTCGCTAGTGACATGTTTGAAAACCCATTCTGTTTCAGACCGGATTTGTGAACCCGTTCATTCAATTCACTGAAGATATCGAACTCAAAAGAAGCGTTTGTTCAGGATCACACATCAATACTGAAACGGATGCTCACAGCCGCGTTGCAGAAGCGAAGCGACTAGAACCCGCAGCCGGAGCACATTAACCATCTAATATTCATTCATTCAAAACACTGAATGCTGACCATAATATAGCAACTTGACAGTTAATCTCTTCCAATGAGGAACAGTTAGAGACAGTTCCTGCAGATTTCTAAACCAGAGTTAATAAACCAACTGACTCTTTTCATTCTGTTTAGAAACGCAAAAAAATGCAAAAGTGCACAGTTGTGTTGATATTAGTAGCCTACAGAAACACTAAAACAATCTTCATCCTAAAGGATTTTAAATCGAAGTTACTACATCGCATGAACAAACCAAGTTATCAAACATGCAAAAGCCTTTTCATATGAAGTTACGGTATACTAACCTTAATGGCAGAAGCAATGCAAGTCTTTACTGAGAAGCATACAGAGCAACGAAAAGACGCGAATGCATTGAAACAGAGGTTAAAACTTTCAATAAACCTACCTTTTGCCAATTTCAACACACCCCCTTTCCCACAAGGCTCGCTCTGACCGGCCGCAACTTGAAAATGTCCTTTTTCAGAGCCCAGAAAACGGCTTGTGTTCATGTATTCAAAACCCTGGCCTGGATTTACACAATCACGCATAACTGTCCTTGTTTGACAAAGCACCACGCGCGTAAGAACACTACTATTAAAGCAGTCTGTTCTAATCTACAGTGTTCACTTTACACGCCATGGATGCGTCGAGCTTCTGTCTGATTCGGTTTTAATCCGCATTGCTTCCGTCTTCACAGAGATGTGTCGTTCCAGTGTAATCCGATGCCGGGTTTTTCACTCGGCGCCTTCTAGCGGGCTTCTGCTCTTGTAGTAAACAACCTGACCATGTGGTAGAGATGTCGACGCTCATTGGCTGAACACCGCTTTCCAAGACACACGCCCTACAATTCCAACTTGTTTACTCAGAAGTTGAAGAAGGGTCAAGAAACACAATGGACACACACAGGGCACTGTATTTCACGTACTCCTGCAGCTCTTTAATTAAATCTTTCTGGCTTTGCATTAACGTTACTCCTGTAAAATGCGTTTTCAGAGGAATGCAGAGAAACAACGTGCAAACGGCTGCATTGTTGCTTACTGTGCATATCATAATTTAAAACATATTTATTTTTGCATAACATTAAGTGTGCATTAAAATTGCACCTATTTAATGATCATAAATCTGCACGGTGCAGTATTTGTCTCTGTGTATGTGTGTGTGCTTCGTGTTCCTTGTAACTCGTGGCTGGCTGATGTTGCATTGTATGGATTTACTTTATAGGATTAACCCTTTGGGTCATCTTTGACTTGTTTTCAGTAAAGAATATGCTATAAATATATTTCCTGTTACAAAATATACAACATATGCAGAGTGATTTCAATGCAAAGACTTCACGTTTTTGAATAACTCTTGTGGGGATCTGATGTGCAAGTCAAGTAATTGCAATGGTTTATTTTGAGAGGGTTAATAAAATGTTAATCTATATGGTTACCAAACAGCATGTTGTATTTACACGTACAATAGAGAATATTGAGTTCAGTAGCAGTTTTCTTTCTTTCTTTCATTTATATATATATATATTCTTTCTTCTTCAGTAGCTGTTTTCTGAAGGGAGAGGGTATGAAAGGGTTACATAATACGAGTTTTCCCAGTCCTTGGCAAAGCCGCCGCACGCCCATTGGTCGATCGCTGTGACGTATCTCCCCACGCGCTGAGCTCGTGCACCAGTTGAGGCCAATGAAGTGCGTACGTGAGCGAGAGCACGTACACGTACTGGAACATACTGAACCCGCGTGCTGCACGTCGGCCACAGATCCGCGTGCGTTTCCCAAAGACTGCAAGAGCAGGCGTCACGTGAAGAGGGTCTTTAAACATGACAGCGGTTTTATTATTGTTATTTATTTACTCACCATCGAACGTGAGTATTAAGCGTTACTTACAGAAATTATGTCAAAGAAATACGTTTAAAGTTATTTTAATAGAAAGTTTTAAAGGATTTTGTCACCTGCAGGGTTTCGACATGTTTGGGCAGCTAACATTACGTGTGATCTAATAGAAATAATGTGTTG
The DNA here is from genome assembly GCF_003368295.1 of Carassius auratus. Taxonomy (NCBI): domain Eukaryota; kingdom Metazoa; phylum Chordata; class Actinopteri; order Cypriniformes; family Cyprinidae; genus Carassius; species Carassius auratus. The sequence continues at coordinate 12,089,891 of NC_039284.1, forward strand.
ATAATCTAATAATAATGTGTTGATAAGCTTAGGATAAATCCATGGTGCAGTCTTTTTGCGCAGCTTGATTTTTATGTTTTTAATAGTGTATTTGTCATTGTGCATAAGCAAAAACATTAATTTACATTAAGAATTTATTAGATAAGGCATGCAAATGAAAGTAATATATGGTAAAACATAGGCGTTGCATTGAAGTATCAGGTTTATGAGGTTTTTCCTAATATTGTAAGAACAGGTTCAAAACAGTGTTCACCTGCTCATAAATCAAAACATCCTTAGTAATGTTCGGTGAAACAGACCCCAGATATAAAACATTAATAAATGCAACAACACATTGTCAAAATATATAATTCTGTGGTAAATGCCCCTGTGGTGAATGCTTCATTTTATGTAATCTAATATCTGATGTATTACATAGTATTTTTATTGAGATCTAGTTTTGAGTTCAGTATAGTGTCTATTTAATATATTAATGAAAAAAAGGATGTTTGAAATTACAAAAAAAAAAAAAAAAAAAAAACAGTTGACAACCATGTGCATTGCATATTTTGAAAAATTCTCTACACTTTCTACAAAACGTTCAACTAAAAAAAGCAAAATGTTTATTTTCCCCCCTGTTTACGGTCACAAAACTTTTACAAAAAGCATATGAGTCATTTTTTTCTTTAAATGGTTTCTTGCATGTTTACACTACTAATTAAGTGTACATCATATACAGTTCATCAGTTCAGTACATCAAATATCATGTACAGTTGTTTAACCGCTTATTTCTTTAAAAATAAAAATTGCATTATCTTATTTTAATGATTAAGAATCTCAGCTTCTAAATGCCTTCATAACAGTTAAAAAAAGGTAAGCATATATTTTTCTAAATAAAAGAAAGTAAATCTCAACAGAACAGGGTGGTTCTGTTGATAAAGAGTCTGTTACTTTAATTACATTTTATAAGATTTTTTTGTAAATCCAATTTATTCACGCACATTGGAATTCATACATTTGTTCAAAACCTTAAAAATATTCACCACCTGATTATATGCAAAAAGTAAAACATACACAGACCAGTCAATCTGAGAGATAAATCTAATATATCGCCACTACTATAAATGTGAATGCAGAATAATTTCACAATAATGGACTTTATTAGAAAAATAAAGGAAAAATCTTAATTTCTTTAGGTCTCTCTGCCAGTGATGCGGACACTTCCGCTTCTTCTTCAAATGGAGTTTGATGGGCACTTATGGGAGTAAATGCCACAAAGCAGGACTTCAGACCAGCCCCAGAAGGATACAAAAACCTTTTATCTCTGATAAAATCCCCTCAAGTAATGAGGGCTTTTGCTTAGTATGAGCATTTCAGGTTGCATAATAAATACGGTGGCATTCTCTGCAGACTAGTTTCCACCATTTGAGGTCAGAGGTGATGCGGTTTGTCATCTGAGTGGGGGAAAAAATATATTAAGAGGGTACTTTTTTATATATATATATATATATATATATATATATATATATATATATATACAAATGTTTGTATTATGAAGTGAAATTTCACTCAAAGAGTATTATAAACGTAGAACAGGGTCATCCATAGTGCTTACATTTTCTCAGATAGCTTGAAGCATTACCTAACCCTCAGTTCGTTGTTCCGGCCCCGCCGTTTTCTTGAGTTGGTGGACTTGAATCTGCAAAAAAGCAAATATATAGTCATACATAAGACCATCATGTATATTTCTCATGTGTGGTGAAATGTGAAGCATTTTCACTGGGTTTGAATTACTCTCAATCATGTTTTTTGTCCTGGAGAGACATACCACGAGTGAGAGTGTGACTTCTCCAGGGTCTGTACACAGCGTCACCATTCACAGCCTCTAAACCAACAGAGACCAGATTAAAGTGCTCAAATCTGCTGACTGAGGTTGATAGTATTGCTAAGAGATACACAGCTATTCAGATTCAAAAGAAATTCATTCACAACTCTGTTTACCCATTTCATCATTTGTAATGTCATTAGCAGCAGGGTTTTGTCTTTCACCACTTGAATTGTCCATTCTCGCCTGTTCAATTAAGAATTACACTTGAGTACAAGATATACATCACATTTATATAATATTTTATAGAAATATTGCAAGTATTGAAACCATAATATTGTGAATTTATTTTACAATAAAAAACGTATGTATTTTACATGCATGCATTTCCATTTAGGTTTCACAAAGTATGACACTCACCACGTTCACAAGTGTGGATGCTTTCTGCTCGGGTGCGCTGCTTCGGTCTAACTCAAATGATTCTCTGCAAAGCAATAAATCAGTATGTAGTGTTGTCATGCTACTGGTGATTTTTTTGCACTGAATGGGTTAAGTCTTTTGTATAAAACACAAAAGTAACTTCACTGCAGTTTTTCTACGAACCCAATTTATGACACTAAACAAGAATTTCTGCCAGTGCAATAAAGTGTAAAGCCTAACGTTTATCCCACATGCACCAAAGTTCTTGACTGCCCTCTGATGGCCGAGATTAAAAGCACCGCTGAGGGTACATCGCCAAATAAATGAATATTAATATGAAAATAAAAAATATAAAAATTATATTGGATTAATAGTAAGCTTTTTTAAACATAATTTTTTTTAATTGGTCATAACTAGAACACAACTAGAAATCCGTGGTCAAGTTGTATTAACAACATTGTTCCAGAACAGTTTTGCATATTTTTTAAGGACTACAATGCTGGCTGTTCTGATTCACAAACTGTAAGCACGTTTTTTTCACACAAACAAACACACACACACACGTGTGACATCATATATACCTTGATGAACAAATATTATTTGAATTTACATCTCGCACAATTCAATGCACTTTGAATGGAACATATACTTTCACCTTGAACTGGAAAATGTGCAGAGCGGGGGGGGGGGGGGGTGGGGGACGGTGGGGGGGTGGGGGGTGCGAGGACTGGAATTGAGAACCGCTAACCTACCCCAGCCCAACCCTTTCCTTACAGTAGGACAAATACAGTGTTGGTAGCATAATCTGATAGGTAGCATTATTTATTATTAGAACTCCGGAACACAGCATAACAGTGTGTTAAGGGGCGTAACATTTCAGTCACACATTTGAGGTATTCGGCCAATCATCACAACACACTGGATAGCTGGCCAATCAGAGTACGCCTCGCTTTTCAGAACGATGAGCTTTGTAGAAATTGATGCATTTCAGAAAGGCAGGACAGAGAGAAGAAATAATAATGTACCTTGTGGAAAATGTGTTTTCTGAACCTTAAACCGCAGAAACATTTCATTACACCAATTACACAAAATTTTCTTTTTAGCAACATCATATGAACCCTTTAAATCTCTGGGGAATATTTGTAGCAATAGCCAAAAATACATTGTATGGGTCAAAATGTATTTCTCTTTTATGCCAAAAACCTGATCCTGAAGATATTTTATAAATACTGTTAATGTGTCAACTTATTAGTAATATCCATTGCTAAGAATTTAATTTGGACAACTTTAAAGGCAATTTTTTCTAATAGTTTAGAATGCAAAATTTTCAAATAGTTGCTTCTTGGGCAAATATTATCTTCAAATATTATTTTCGAAATCGAAAAATGTACCCTTATGACTGGTTCTGAGGTCCAGGGTCACATATATCATCAGTATGCAGACAGTATGCATAGACTTCATAGAGTACAGTCTCACAATATACCGCCTATTTGCTTGGGCTCTCTTTCATGTATTCTTATGTTAAGCATGATCTAGTATGAGTAAGACGCTGCTCTCGTGTTTTGTGACAGAGCCACATTCCTGCCTCATTCCTTACAATTTTCCACAGTAGAAAGACCTGATGTCTAGGAATGTGGCTTACAGCAACAGAGTGGGTGATTTGCTGCTACATACTGTACCTATAGGACATGTATAGTTGCCCTTTTCGCCTGACTTCATCTTTTGAGGCATACTTTTTTGTAACTAACTTCCATCAAAATCTTTTAAAAGTCACTCAGAAACCACTCACTTTTTACAGCTTGCACAGAGAACGAGGAGTGCGATGCTAACGATTAAGAGGATGGCTATGGAGAGAAATGCAGCCTCTGGTTGCTCTGTGACCGCCCATCCTACCAGATCAGTGCTGATCGGTGCCATGATTGTGATACCTACAGGAAAACAGATCAGATATTGAACACATTATTTCATGTACATATACACTGGAACAAAAAAAAAAATGGTTTAGAAAATATTTCACTTAGAACCTGAAATTTTCATAAAGAATGGCAAAAGTGGCGAGTAACACTAAAATGTGAAATTCTTAAGTAGAAAATTAACTACATTAATATGATGCACATCTACAATACTTGATTACAGCTTGTAAAAATGGATCCTCTACTCATTACATTGGCAATTATTTTAATTATACACTTTGTATACATACATACATACATACATACATACATACAAGTCTTTATCATAATGTATACATTTTAAGGAGTGGATATCATACTTTTTTTATTGTGCCTGATTGCTAGTGCTTTACCCATAAAAGAAGGGATCTATTTAAAAATAGATTCAGAATCCTGTCACAAAAGTTGGCCACAAACTTATAAAATTCTAAAGCTCATGAAGCACATTGGTTACCAGAGATGTTTCCACTGGTATTACCAAAAGTTTTCCAAAACTGCAATTAAGCGGTTTTAAAGCAACAAAACACCAAAAAAAAAAAAAAAAAAAGTAGCATAAAACTAAGTCTTCTCAGGCCATAAGAAGGCTTTGCTCAAGCATGATGCCTGACATGCAAATGAATCATTCGAGTCAGACCTTTTGAATGAATTGGTTGGTCCAGTACAGAAAAAAAAAAAGTAGTCTTAAACTGGATCTGACTGAGCCGGATCTGGAGTTAAATAAATTACTAGATTTGTAGTGGTTAACAGCTCACTAGGGAGGAATACTTTTATTGAAAAACCATGTAAATTTCAGTCCATTTCTCACGAAAATCTAACTTATGGCTTCAGAAGACTTGGAATATAGCGCAAGAGTGGTATGGACTATTTTTATGATCTCATGATGTTTTCATTTCCTTTTTGAAGCTCCAAGTTTTCGTAGTCATGTAATAAGTGCACTGCCTTGAATAACCAGAACCAAAATGTTTTGTTCCACAAAAGAATGTAAATGATACAGGTTTGGAACAAAAAGAAGGTCAATACTGTCAATGATGAGAGAATTTAAATTTTTGGGTAAACTGTTACATAAAACATAGAAGGCACATTCTAAGAGTTTAATATTGCTTATTTACTATCCATATAAAACTTTAGCTGGGATCGTTTTTTTAATGATAATGGTAAACCCTCTTTCTTGGTGGTTATACTGTAATGACATGTCTTTAACATATAATTATAAATACAACAGAACTACAGGTACGGTAGGTAAACCTCACCCCAAAACCAAAATAACACATGGAACAGGTTCCTGACCAAAACTTAGAGATGCACCTGCTCTTAGTCATTTACAAACAGTAAAAAAAAAAAAAAAGCCAAAAAAAAAAAAAAAGCCAAAAAAATTAAACACCACACCTCCCCCAGTTTCGCTGTTCGATTATTACGCTCATTGAAGAAGAATGTAAGACCAAAGAAACTTTCTTAAAGAGACAGAAACTAAATAATTAACTATATAATAAGATAAATCTCCATAGTGACAATGACCTAGTCAGGATTCATTTTAATAGAGCATAACAGGTGCAAAATATGAGCAAAAATATAGCGGGGAAAAAAGGATAAATTACCTATACAGATAATTCAGTGAGCTCCTTCTGTCAGTGAACTCTTGTTTGAAGCCTTCAGATGCAGTCCTCCTCTACTCTTGTATCCTACATATCAGTGCAGACAACAGACATCCTTCAGCCAGCTCCTGTCAGCGTAACACTGACTTTACCTTCCTGACAGTAAGGGAAAAATGAGCTTTGACAAGCCACATTTCCACATTCTTTCAGTCGTTTTCACATCAGATAGACTGCTAATCACTCATTGACTCCTGATGCACATTCCTCCCTCTGACCCACTTTCAGATGTACGTAGCCTACTGATATCCACTTTCAGAATCAAAACACTTCATGAATGACGTTCTATCATAAATACCCAAAAAATGTTTGTTTATTAATCAGAAATTAAATCTGATAAGTACAGAACATTACTGTAATGTAGGGACTTACTATTCCATTTAGCTGCTCCTCATTCAGAAGAGTTTTTAGTGTAACTAATAGAAAATTTGCATTTACACAAATTAAAGGCATACTGGGAACATTTTTAAATAATTTTCTTGCCTTTGACACTCATTTCCAGATAAATGTAATTTGCATTTGATAATGGTGTAATGTTAGGATATAGATAAAACTACATTATATATCTCATTATTCCAAAGTCCTATTCCACACACACACACAAAAAAAAACTGTAATTGTGGAACTTACCTGTATAATATAAAAACTGATTAATAATTTAATTTTAAAAGAATTACAACATTTTAATGTAATAATTACATACTTTTATATAAAATATATTTTGACATTTGGTTTTATATCCAGTGCTAATATAAAAGTTTAAGCTGAAGTACTAAAATTACAATAATATTTACTGTAATATTAATATAAATTGTAAATTACTAAACAATACACAAACACACACACACACACACACACGTTGCTCATACATAAAAATTCAAATTTTTTGAAAGCCAACTCAAAATATGAATACATACTATAGTATATAAGGAATACTAAAATAACAACAACAAAAAATCTTGATATTTTAAATATTTTTGCTGAATAGTTTGTGGAAACACCTATAGTCAATTCCCATTGTGACAACATGCCCCACCCCATTACCAATCAATTTATGTTCAATGAACTGCACATCTGTTCATATGCAATAATGGTAGGAATTTTCAATAGCCTTTTTCTAGTTAAACAAAGTTTGTACAAAAAAATAAATAAATGTATATGGGGCAGAGAGTGAAAATGTAGTCTGCAGTCTCGATCTCTTTATGCATGAATGGTGTGGTTCAAAACTGCGTGCTGAAAGGGTGATTTATGAGTTTACCCAACCCATTGCTCCAGGGTGATTGTCCCTAAACATGTACTGCAAGTTGTTTTAGATAGAAAAGATTTACTAAATGAAGACTAATGCAATGTAATACTTGTGGACTATTACATAAAAATCCACAGTTTTTACTGATAGTGAAGGCATAACGTAATCTCTCTGTCTAAAGCAGATCCTCAAGCCGATCAGAAGCATTATGGGATGTGAAAAGATTTGGTACTAGAACCTTAAATCTGATCTGTGATTGGCCGTATATTTTATGTTACATCTCACTAATCGATCCACAAGATGAAAGCAAGTTTTCTCTGCACACCAGCATGCAGTGTCATGCCTCCCACAATTTTGCATATCACAGTCAGCCAGATAACCACTTAGAAAAAAAAAAGCACTTGCATCCAACTAGGTCTCTTTTGTTATAGTGTGAATATTTCATCCTTGCTGCAGCTGCTTGTATGTGGTCAATGTGACCGGCCAATGCAATGCAAAGGGCTCCGATGATTGTTAGGGGGAAAAGCACCTCCAGTAACCACAGCTGACTCCAGATGGGTGGGCATCTTTTGTGAGAGCATGGCACATGCACACTCTGTACTTACAGAAGCTTATGGAGTTTGCCTGCTGTGCACGTGTGCTAGACGCAGCCCAGACAGCAGCAAATCAGCTGTTCACACAATCTCCCTCAGGATGAATTTCTGTTTCACACTCGGTCTCGCGCTCTCAACCAGTCTATTCCCTGTTAGAGATGCACTAATAAGCCGTTGGCTGGAGTGGAAGACTTGTGCAGAGGGAACACAGATGCTCTATATGTATTAAGACACACACACACACTCACTGTAAGATGTCAGCTCATCTAAGCCTGACAGAGCAGGAACGTGCGTGGAGGAAGACGGCAAGGACAGCAGAGCTGGGTCTCACTGCATTTTTGGAGAAAGGACGGATGAATATGTGCGACACTGCGAGGAAGCAGAGAGGTTGGTGAGATGCAGACGATAAATATGACATTCATTAACCCCATCTGCTAATTCAGAGCTCAAAATAAACAACTTTGACAGTGCATGTGCATCTTAAAATTCTGGAAACAAACATATATAGATCCTCTTATGTGGCATAAGCTGTTAGACCCATCTGAGTACATATACTAAATAACAATACACTTCTTCATGGTAAGCTCAGTGACATTAAGAACGGGTTATGCTTGTGTGTGATGATGCTAGCTGTGCGTAAGGGGTTTATAAGGGTCTCTCATCACATGATAGATGTCTGTTACACAACGCCCCCGAAGTCAAGTTCTTCTGCTTTAATTTTCTTAGACCAAGTGACTATTATATGCTAGCAAATTCTGCAGCTCTGATATGTTCTGCATCAGTCATGCTCCACACTTCACCCCTCGATATCATTGTTGTGGTGATCTGGAGTGTGAAGTTCACCATCGCTGCATACTCTCAGTCAGGCGCTGAATTTGTTGTTCTACACAGAAAGAGTAAAACAAATGTTGCCTTTGTAATGATCTACAAGCCTTTTGCTGTCTTGATTCAGAGGACAAAGTCATAACTGGCATGAGACAGGCCTCATGTACACCTCTATCTGCCTTTTGGCCCTTAAGTGAGTCAATGGGATTCTTACTTGCCTGAATAACAATGAAACCAATGTGTCACTCAAAGGGCTGAAGTAACATCCTTGCATATTTATTTCAAGAATTTGTAAAGACAAAGAGCTCAATCATGAAGGCTTCCTCTATGCTATGCATTCCTCATTGTCATAATGCTGTAAATCATCACACCTTGTACCTTGTAATCTACCTGTCTGCTTTTCAAACTGGGTTGAAGAGTTTGCTAAATTTCAGCAGAGTGTTTAAAGACCAAAACACTAGAAGACTTTCATGTTTGGTGTTCATTATCTTTTTTCTATTTCTGAGCACTAAGTAAACAGCCTCTTTTATTTTTATTTTTCAGATTCCAGATCTGATGTGAAACCCACAGCCCTGGAGCAAAAAAGAAAAGCATGTGCTCCACTGAACATTACATCAGCACAGATTATCAACAAACGAAATGGAAACAACACAGGTCTTAAATAGCTAATATTTATCCATCAATTCAATTTGCATTTTCCTATCTCAAACCTTTAGTGCCTGATATACTGCTGCCATAGACACAATGTCAACAACGATTGTCTTTAAAGCTGAATCTTCCCAGTTGCTCATTTGTCTCATTCATTCCAAAAAAGTTTATTATATTATGTGCTGCATGACAAATTTCAATTTTATAAATGTAGAGTCAAATGTGCTAAAAGTGGATGAGATACTGCGATTGGCCCATGAACGGAGAGAGGCGCGTCAAAAACAGCTGGGTATTTTTCTTACTCTGAACATATAACATTATTACCAATTGAAGAACAAACGGAAAGCTTTATTAAGTTTTTCTTGGTGTACCTGGACTGTAGTGCTGCGTGAGCACGGCTGGCTGGCAAAGGAAGAGAGGGCCAAGCAGTTCTACGAGAAACATCTTGAGGAGTGACGGAAGAAGTCAGATGAGCGGCGACAAAGAGAGGAAAAGTGGACGGCGGTCAAGGAGAAACACAAACAGAGGCTCAAAGAAGAAAGAGTGAGTTTATGCATGAGATAAATAGTGACTGATGCTTGGTGGGAGAGATTTTGTTTGTATAGCATACACATGCTTCCAGTGAAGAGTTTGGACATTGTAGAAAAAAAATCATACACATATATATAAAAAGCATAAACTCTTTAGAAGTTTTCAAGATCATGAGAAAGAAATTTAGTCAAATGTGTTCAGATTTTTGACTGGTAGTGTACACCATCTGTTTGTGTGGGTTTCATAAACACTTTAGCACTGACAGAAGCAATGACGATGAAAAAAAGAAAAAAAAACCCTGTGAAGATTTTGCAACCATGATTAGAAACATATGGAGCATGGGATGATGGGTGTGTTCTCATCCGGTGTTCTAGGAGCGTAACGAGTCTGTGGTGCAGAAGACGATGGAGAAAACTCAGAAGACCAAACAGAAAACTGGTCACTGTTCACGAAGGGTCACCAAGAATAAAATCAATAATGGTGAATATTTAAATGCACGATTCAAAAAGCAATAACTGGTGCTAAAACACTCTTCTAGCCTTGCATCTATTTTCCCAACTCCCTTTCTGACCTCCCTTTCTGAATTTTCCTACTTCTCATGCTCATAAAACCCATTTCTTTGTACTCATTCACCCATAAAAAAAACAAACATACGTCTTCAGTTGTTCATATTTGTCGTCGTTCAGGCTCATGTCATACCACGAACTCCAGCACCACACGAAAGCCCCAGGTGCATTGTGGGAAAGTGCCAAACAGGCTTGCAAGCTCAAGTCCAAATTTCACCATCCGCAGAACCACCAACAGAGAGCTGGTTAGAGACGACAATCATTTTTAAGCTATTTGGTTAAATATAAAATTAAACAATTCTTCGCTGCATGACATACTGCATGTGGTTTTTACAAAAAATATTTCAGGTGGCAAAAGGTGATTTTGAGGGACAGGACTTGAAAAAGCCACAACTACAAGCAACAATCCATGAAATCAAGCCCAAACAGGACACAACTTCCAACATCATGGTACATGTTATATATTTCTACAGAACAATCTCTTAGACTTCAGCAAGTCATTCCATTTTATATCACTGCTGTCTATTAGACACAATATCAAAGCTGCACTATATGGTAGTAATTTTCAGGTTTGTGTTATTCGTTCTTGAAAAACATAATTGACTAAAGAACTCCAGAAGTAACTTGCAATTTTACGTTCCAACCACAGAGGGCGACAGAGGCGCTAAAATTATGTAGTACAGCTTTTTTACTTTCTTTAAAGGAATGAGTGAAATCAAACTTTCCTCAAACTCTCAAATTTATACTTTGACATTATGACCCGTTCTTGCTTTATTCACCCATTTCCAAGGCTGCAGAACAGATCACATTTCAGACAAGTCACATTTAAACAAGACAGTTTGCCTCCACTGCCAGAAGAGGAGGATCTAGAATCTGCAGAAACACCTGCTCAGTGTCTGCAAGATAACCAACTCCAGACGAATCCAGCTACTAATGGGCCTCTGAATCCCATTCCTAATGGTAAATCAAAGACTTGCTCAGACACATTTTGCAATAATTCACACATTTTTATAATATTAATAATTCAGTTTAGTGTACTATGGAACAAACAAATAAATTGCAAGTCAACAAAACTATGAATGTGCAATATGCAATTTATATGTTTGTTCCATAGTACAATAACTTAGTAGCAAAAAGGTTCTAAACTGAATATATACATTTTATACATTAATTAATACATATAAAATTCCTCTCTCTCTACTCTTTCACTTTTAGGACCAAGTCAGATTGGTGATGGGGCTCAAGTCAGACCTCCTGCTTGGACTACAGACGCTGAAGGGGCCACTCGCCTGCTGACGGAGAAAAGGAGACAAGCCTGACTCCAGAGAGAGGAGGAAGAGGAACAGACTGAAGCAAGAGAAGGAGAGGTTTTATTTTAATTATTATTCTTACCTTTCCACTATCAGTGAATCTTGCTCTTTTGTGTCTTAGTATTTCACAACTGATTTTGATTATAAATGTTAAATTGTATTTATAAAATGAAAAGGCCGCAATTCAAAGTTGTTGTTTGCTGAAGTAACTGGACAGTTAAATATGCTAAAGTTAAAACTACATATCTAAAAAACAGTTTGAACTTCATGATGGCAGATATAAATTCTTAATAAAGTGCATTAAGCACCTAACTGAGCTTGTGTGGCTCATGTTTGCAGAAAGAACAGAGAGGAGCTGGCCTGTCGAAGAGGGGAAGAACGAGCCAGAGAGGAATCCCAGGCCCTGAGACTGGAGGAGAAGAAGAGGAAGAGAGAGGAAGAAGAGCGATTGAAGGCTCAAGAGCAGAACGCTCGCAGACAGAAAGAGGAAAACAGGCTTCAACAGCGGGTATTAAAAGCTTATGAATGTTTAAAATCACTCTTCCAAACCTAGTTTAATATATAAAAACCATTTCCAAATTGTTTACTTATAGTGTACCCGAAAGGTGAATACATTGACCATCGCAACCAGCACTGGTTTGAATTTGTCTGACCAATGGTGAACTGAAGGAAACATGTTTGAAAACAGTCAATATTGTAAGTGAATCTGGTCCCAAAAAAAAAAAAAAAAAACACATTAGGCTTTAAATATAGCGATTACTGTGCTCCTCTCATTGACATTACCATCTTATACGTCTTCAGACCAATTATTTTTTCTCTTAAAGCTAAAATCATATTTTAAATGGATTATTGGAAATAATAAAAAAAAATCCTAAAATGCTCCATAATCTATGCAGCCCTGGTGAGCATAAGCAGCTTCTTTCAAAAACACTGAAAAACTTACCAACCCTAATGTACATTGTGCTTTAAGTTTTTCCCAAATCAGCGCCTGGAAGAAATCATGAAAAGAACAAGAAAGACAGATTCTGATGACAAGGTAAGACCATCACTGGCAGGAGCTTTGTTTATGCCCCATCTAGAGGCCCTGCTCAATTTCTGTCCCCTTTAGAAAGCTGCATCAGTGAAGGACAACTTGCCTTGTGAGAATGTGAAGCCTGTGATCAGGCTACCAGATCCAGGAAAAATGCCAAAGCTGGAGCTGAGGGATGAGGAGGATATCCTTCCCACTGTGGCCTTCAAGGAGAGACAGTCCTTCCACATTCTTTCTGGCCTGGATGAGATACAAGCCCATCAGCAAACCGGTATGTGAATGCATTCATCTGACTTAATGTAAATCTGCATTTAAATCAAACAAACTAATATATTTATTTAACATTACACAACTCGAGCTTAAATTTGATGATTCAAGGATTAGATTAAATTTGTTTTATACAAGTTATTTAAATACAATGTAATGATATCAAGTAAAAACCTTTTGATAAAAAAAACATTCATTTTATATATACACTATTCAATGCATGCCACCTGTTTTTAATATTATAAATACATCTGATTTAAGTAAATTCATATTTAAAAGTTGCCATACAGTTGGTATACAACATGTTAATGTTTCCCTCATGCTTTAGAGGTTATTTAACCCACGGACCTGTCATATGATGCCAAGACCGTCAGAGCAACTGAACATCAAGTTTGTGTTTCTGAAAAACACAAAAACAACATATGCACTTGTTTTCCCTGCACTTTAATAAACCTGTAGTTGAATAAGTCACACTTCTTTATACAGATTACAGTTCCCTAATTAAAATACCTAAATTACTGCTTCATTTGCTAAAGTGACATCATGCATCACTCAGTAAACATAACTTTGTATATGTGGTAAGATTCACATAATACAGTAATAATAATAATAATTATAATAATAACAACAACAACAATTAAAATAATTATAATACTTGAATAATTCTTAATGACTTAAAGGAAGACTATCCACCAAATAAAACTTGAATTTTTCATTTTTAAGCTTTACATTTCATAATATTTAATATTTCCGCCAGTATGTTTTGGTGTTATGGTTTCTCCTTGAATGTCTGAGCATAGATCTAATGGTCTTATGGATTTATCAGTCTTTTCTATAAATATACAAATGTAAATGGCAATTCATCTAAATGAATCCATACTGTTCACTACTGTTTAAAAGTTTGGGTAAGTATGATTTTAAAATTATTAATACCTTTTGTTCAGCAAGAATGCATTAAAATGATCAAAGGTGACAGCAGAGACTTAAAGGGTTAGTTCACCCAAGAATGAAAATTATGTCATTAATGACTTACCCTCATGTCGTTCCAAACCTGTAAGACCTCCGTTCATCTTTAGAAAACAGTTTAAGATATGTGTGCCATGAACGCACTCACAACAGACCCGGAAGAGAAGACAATGCTGAATAAAGTCGTAATTTTTGTTCTTTTTGGACCAAAATTTATTTTCGATGCTTCAACCAATTCTAACTGACCCTCTGATGTCACATGGACCACTTTGAAGAGGTTTTTCTTACCTTTCTGGACATGGACAGTACACTGTACACACAGCTTCAATGGAGGGAAATCTAAAATATCTTAAACTATGTTCTGAAGATAAATGGAGATCTTGGTTTAGAACAACATGAGGGTGAGTCATTAATGACATCATTTTCATTTTTGGGTAAACTAACCCTTAAAGATTGTTTAAAAAAAAAAAAAAAAAATTAAATAAATGATGTTCTTTTGAATGAAAGGATCCTAAAAAAAAGAAATGTATAATAGTCCCCAACAAATATGAGCAGCTATAATTTCAGCACTGATAATAATACATTTTTTTTAACACCAAATCATAATTATTTCTAAAGCATCATGTGACACTGAAGACTGGTATAATGATGCTGAAAATTCAGCTTTGCATCACAGGATATATATATATATATATATATATATATATATATATATATATATATATATATATATATATATATAAACACATTGTAATTTCACAATGTTTTTATTGTTATTATTTCAATCAGATAGATGCAACCTTGGTGAGCATCATAAAAATAAATCATACAAACCCCAAACCTTTGAATGGTAATATCTGTGTATTTGTTTTTAACCAGATATCTAGAAATCATTCATGTAATTAAGAATCTCTCTTTGCAATGCCGCTGTTTTGACTCATGATGATACACTAGTATACAGAGGTCATTTTGAGTGTGTCATTATTGCTGACCAGTGATTTTGTATCCCAGTATTACACCAGAGAGGTGAGCATATTAATGTCCACAGTTTCTGTAGCTGGTTTTGCACTGCTGCTATTAATCTGTTCCAAATAAAAACACCCACCCACAAGAGGCTTCTGCAGATTTGGTGTAATAAAGATGTAAACAGTTGTAGTCCTTTTTTATTGGTGTAAGTAAATAGGCTTTAAAAAAAACTGCTGGTTGTTGGAGTTTATGTAACCTTTTTTTTTTTTTTTGAGTATTTTCACATTGTACAAAAACACTATTAAACAGGAATAACCATCACATGTCCCGCTGAGGAAATTGAGAGAGAACTGAATGTACTTGTACCCAGAAAACGTTGTTACATGTTTAGTAAATGGTGACAAACCTCAGGTGAGAAGAATCCTGAGAGGGAATGTGGTTCAGTATAATAATATTCAGATCTTTTACTAGTTAACTGAATATGAATTCAACGAATTATGGCAAAAATGTGACGTTGTTGTACAATGTTAATGGTTCTATGAAAACATCCGAGTCTCAGACAGGCCAAAATGCCCAATTTAACTTCACGTTAGATAATAATTTATCTAGTTTATCTAATCGTCCAAAAAGATTGGATTTGTGCCTCTAATTCTCAAATAAATAAATAAATAAATGGGACAACGAATTGGTCCCTATTCCTGGAAAGTGCCACATGCATCCATAAACAGACACTGAATCTCGGTGGATTGAATTTTTGCAGCATTTACCAGATTTTGTGGGATTAAAGGGAGTTTGGACAACATTTGGTTGAATCATCCCAGCAAAGCCGCATCAGATGACACAAATGCATCGCTGTTTGAAGACTACAGTGGAGTTCACAAGTAAATTTGGGCTAATTGCGTCACCTGTCCACAGCTGCTGATTGACTCTCTGTGAGTCGACCAACTGTGAGCCGTATATGTCACCTCATATTGGTTTAAGATGATGAACATGAAGTATCTCAAATAAATCTCTCTGAAAGAAGTTTTATGTGTTTATATATCCAGGTATATTAAACTGAGGCGTGTCGACAGCCTGATTAAACGACGTGGACAGATATAAACAAACGTAGATGTTCGAGTCGACCAGCAGGTGGCGCTACAAGGCAATAAACATTTCCAGTATTCCCTGTGACTAGACTAAATTTAAGGTTTGAAAATTGTTTCAACATTGTTGCAACATTGTCTTTCAAACACATTAAAATTCACAAATTCACAAACTTTTTTTGTCATCTCATCCTCTTTCACCTAAAATATTTCCTTGAAATACACCTGAGATTTTAAAAATAAATAATACATTTATTAAGTATCGCATTTACATCTTAATTAGTTCAATGACATTGGTTATGCTCACATGACATGCAGCTAAACAAATAAATATAACATTTTCTCAGTAAGTTTTTATTTTTATTTTATTTATTTATTTTAATAAACCCCCCTTTGGGAAACCTTGTGTAAAATAATATTTAATGCACTTCATGTTGTTAATAACAACTAACTCTTCATATATTTACATTTACATTATATTAAAATCATTATGGCACAAGATTGTCTTTAAATCAAAGTGATGAGTTAGGTTAAAAGTAATCTAAAAGAAGTCAGATCATATTATCATCACATTACTAAAATGTATAATGTAACATTACTAATTACATTGCTAAAATACTTTTTTTGTCTTGTAATTTTGAATCAGTAACAGATTATAATTTGCAAAGTAATCTACCCAGCTCTGTTTATGAATAGTCATAGACACTGAACATAAAGTAAATATTAAAATCTAAATTTTATTCTTGCCTTTAAGCAATAAAAATAATAAATGTATAAAATTAGGACATGCTAAAACACACAATTAACAGTTATGGCAACCAAATGATATATCATTTATTGCACTCCAGTGCATTTAAACATGAAAATGTAACAATTTTCATTACAAAAGCAGGACATGGATACACTTAGTGACTTTTAAAAATGTTAAAGACACAAGTTACTTTCCATACACATTCTCATGCAGAAAGTTTGGCTTGTTTGCAATATTGGACATATTTTGCTTAGAAATAAATCAGGATGCAGTAACATTCTGGTTTTGTCCAGAGTTCACTTTTATTTGCTATGATCATGCAGCCAGTCTGTGCTCTTTACTGTAAATATCAGCTTACAATTTAAGAAAATATAAGATTTTATTTTTTTTTTTTACAACATATTACAGGCCTCACAGGTTCAGATTAAATCCTTCAGTTTTAGGATTTATACCAGCCCAAAGACCTAAAAACCACCACTAAAACCTTCAGCGTCCAAAATATGACAAATTCAGTCAATATATTGTATTTATAAATGTGTAAAATGACCAATAAATGTGATAGATTTTTGTGTGCTCTTGCATTTTGTAGTTTGCATAAAATATACTGTAAGTGCAGGATTTATTACTAAAATAATAGGCTAATTCATAATTTGTTCACTGTGTTGGGGATAGGTTTCAGTATCTTTAACTGAATCTTTGGCAGTTCTTTTCTTGAGTTAAAAAAAGTGCTGTTGATACTATGTTAAAGTGTCCCTTAACTAAGAGAGCCCTATATGATATTTCTTAATACCATAATACCCTGACCTTATTTTATCAAAAATGTAATTGGAATATAATCAAAGCATGCTGTGCTGAAAAGCCTTCATTTTTACTATATAACGCAAAAAATAAAGGGGTATATCTAATGTGATCACTTAAAAAAAATACATTCAAAATCTCATAGCATAATAGCTTAAAGCATACCAAATACCTTCTCTTACATTAAACAAACAGCTGCACAGTCTGACAGATACTTTTTCTTCATATAGTGTATGCACAAACAAAATAGAAGGCCAAAAAGCATGTTCTTCAGAAGCATTATAAATAATCTGGTATATCTGTTATGTAATTGTGCTGCATGTGCACCTAATGCATCCAAATATTACCCAGTTAAAAGTTGACCGAAAACAAAAACCCTCCATCTAAAAGAGAAAAAACACTTTTTCTTTGTGTGCATGTGTGAAAGGAAATAGAAAGGCACCTAAGCTGATCAACATGGCCAATTTTTCAAACTTTTTTATTTATTCCTGGTTCATGTTAATAGTTCACTCAAAAATACTCAAACGAAGAAAATTCATTCTGTCATCATTTACTCACCCTCATGTATGTTCCACTGAACATAAATGAAATCTTTATCAGAATGTCTGTACCTTAATTTTCAGGTGAATTATTCCTTAACTAGAAGGACGTGATCAGAGTTGTAGGTGTGAGAATTCATTGTCTTGTGTGTTAATATTGCAGTCACTCATCTATGTTGAAGAGGAGTTTAGGAAGCGTTCTTGAGTCAATCTGAGGCAGCACAAGAAGGCAGTACACAAATAGCCAAGCAGCCAAAAGGATGTAGACAAGGTCATACAAGGTTGTGCTTTCAGAGCTTGCAGCAATCTTGCTCTCCGAGCTGTAATGAAATGAAAGAGTGCACAAAGTATTATTCAAGTCAAATTTATTTTTACAGCTATCAGATTAGAATTTCCCCCTTGTGCTTTAAATAAGCCTTTAGTTCACACAAAAATGTAAACTTGTTTAACATTTGCCAAAATCCATTTACCAGTTATCCAAAATGTAGACAAGTTTGTTTCTCCATCAGAATAAATGTAGCATTACATCACTTGTTCACAAGCGCAGTGAATGGGTGCCGTCAGAATTAGAGATAAACAGTTGATAAAAACATCACAATAATCCACACGACTCCAGTTTCAGACTAAAATACAAGTCCTTTATCTATAATATTACTTTCTGCAGGGAAAAAGTCTGAATCAAGATAGAAATATGCACAAGCGAAAAAGAAAAAGAAAAGAAAAAACAGTTCTAAACAAATGTATGACTTTGGAGGAAGCATTATTATGGATTATTGACACATGTTGGCTGGAAACAAAATTTGAAAGTTAAAACATCTTAATGCAAGATCTTACAAACACGCAGCTTTTTACTTCAGACATTTAATGATGGACTGGAGTCATTAGGGTTACTTGTGGATTATTGTGATGTTTTTCAGCTGTTTGGACTCTCATTCTGACGGCACCCATTCACTGCAGAAGATCCACTGTGTGCAAATTATGTAATGCTAAATTTCTCCAAATCTGTTCTGGTGAAGAAACAAACTCATCTAAATCTCTGGCCTGAGGGTGAGTACATTTTCAGCATATTTTCATTTCTGGGTGAACTATTCCTTTAAATGCCCTATAAAATCAAAATTGAGTTTTTTGGCATTTAGTCTGTGTCTATTAGATTTGAACCTAATTTATATGCTAGTGCCCTGCTAAAAGTTGACTAAATTAATCTTCAGCTGATATACACATTTCAATTGTACAGTCTTTCTCTTCCAAGAAAACAAACCAAAATATTGATGAATCATCTTGCACTGTGATTCCAATAAAAAATGTCAGCATTGGGAGAGGTGCTTGTCATGTGACTTGTCAAAATGAAACTTTTCAAGTCAAGTAAACGTCATGTAAAATTACTGTGCATTTCTGTGCAAAAACAATTTCAGAGTGTTTATCACATTGTGCTTCCGTCTTTCTTAAATTACTGTTGCTGTAAATGGTTTACTCAATTATAGTACATCACTGCAAGTCTGCCATTGACAACACAAAGCATCTTACATTTGAGGATTACAGGTACAAAGATGACACCCAGTCTGAACAATTCAAACACAAAAACAAGGTCTAATAAAACAGGGATAGAAGTGTTTGCCAAAGCAAGTTTTAATGCCCTCAAGTGCACCGAGTCATTTAAAACTACAACTGCTGCACTGCATGAGGTTAGGGTGGAAAATGGGATTGACTGTTTCTGTAAGATAAGATAATAACAATAATACCACACCACAGGCTGAATCATGGATTCAAGAGTTTGTATTGCATTACAACATTTTGTTTCATAACTTAGTAAAAGATTAGGTTTATTTAAACCAATCTTCAGTACGAACATGTAGTTTTAGTTACCTTTTATTTATGATGGTACTGTGCTCTTTGCTGCCGTCTAAGGCCTTCCCATTTTGTCCCTAGTAAAAAGAAAACAACAGACTGAAATCAAAGAACATGTAAATGTACATCTGGACACTTACACTGCAAGCTGAGATAGTTATATACACCATCGTTTAACAGTTTGAAATCAGTGAGATTTATTCAAATGTTTTTGAAAGAAGTCTCTTATGTGCACCAGGGCTGCATTTATGTAATCAAAAATACAGTAAAATTGTGAAATATTATTACAATTTAAAATAACTGTTTTATATTTTTTATATTACAGAAACATTTCTTCGTATTATTATGTTGAAAACAGTTAATATTTTTGTGGAAACTATGACTATGACAGCAAAATGTTACAAACATATTATTTCTGTAACATTATAAATATTTTATTGTCTCTTTTATTCAATTAAAGGTATCCTGGCTGAATAAAAATATGACTTTCTTTCAAAAAAAATAAAAAGAATACTTCTATATCATTAACAAGGCTGTAAGATTTGAGGGCACAAACAGGAACAATGTCACAAACCCCGGGAATAGAGATGACTCTGATGATAATAATTCATAAGATTTTTGGTTGCCAGTTTGTTCCTACGTGGTTGCTAAGGTGTTCTGACTATTGTTTAGCAAATTGCAATGTGGTTTCTAGGGTTTTCTGGGCCTTATTTACTGGCAAAAGTCAAAAGAGCCCATCCACGAGTCACTATAATATTCTCGTCCCTAGATACAGCTTGAATCTTTTAAAGTCTATGCTTTTTATTGTCACTAACAATACCTCTTGCATTAACAGACCTTTGATTCGGTGATGTCAATGACCTTTCTCAAGTGTATAGTAGTCAAAGGTTGGTATGCATCCGTCACAGCTCCTTCCCTTTTAAGAGAATGACAAATTTGTTATGGCTGATGAAACACATTTCATATGCCTCACTGATATTTAAGAAACCATACATGGAGCTAAGTTACAATTAAGCTAATTTATTCATGACAGATATAATCTAGGCCAAAAAAAGTACATTTCATGACTGCAATCAGCTCTAAGGGAAAACACATTTTTACATTATCACACCATGCTGTAAGATAAAAAACGTTTGCATCATTCATCTAGAATGGATATGACTTGTTCACCAACCACCAAAGTTTTCAAACTAGACATTAAGTACATTTAAGGCAATTTGCAATGGATCTAAGAGGCTTATGAAGTCACGTCCTTCAGAAAACATAATACTCCGCTGTGGCACGTGCTATTAATAGAGCCGTACCTCAGAGCCCCACTGTTTTCTCTGGCACCAGCGCTGGTCAGGTCGTCATCTGTCTTTATGAGCTCACAATGCTCAGCTGGTGAATCAGGCTCCACTGCGCCCCATTCTCCTGGGTGCCTGTCAAATGGGTTTTGCTCCTGGATGTGCACGGATCCCGTTCTCTCCTAGATGGACACATGTAGAATATAGTGAATCTATAATGCAAGACTTAAGTTCAATATCCAAAATACAAGCCCAAGATATTGAAAATACACTTTTGTAATTCATCAACTGTGATGACTTCAAGAACTTGAATTACTAAAAGGCAAAATTATTTATATTTTACTAAGCAATTTTGCTTAATTGGATCAAAAGTGACAGTAAGACATTTATAATGTCACCGATTTCTATAAATTCAAATACATGTTTTCTTTTGAACTTTCTATTCATCAAAAAAAAAAAAAATCCTGAAACATGTATCACGGTTTCCATAGCCGTTTCATTTACACCAAATAAGCATATAAAATGATTTCTGAATGATCATGTGACACTGAAGACTGAATTAATGGGTGCTAAAGATTCAGTTTTTCCATCACAGGAATAAACTAGATTTTAGAATAAATTTAATTAGAACAGAGTTATTTTAAAGTGTAATAATATTTCACCACAAAACATTATTTTACAGTGTTTTTGATTAAATAAAAATAAAGCAAAAACAAACAAAAAACTTGCCAATCCCTTTTTAAAGTTAGTATAGTATAGACAGAGTGATAGTTTATATGAACTATGAAAAATATATACCATTTATATTCAATATATATCAGAATTTCAACCACTATTGTTTTTTATTTTGGCTTTTCTCTCCACATTTATTAAAAAAGGTAAGATGGAGAAAAAGGAGAGAGAATAGAGAAATTCCCTGAACCAGACTTAAAGGGTTAGTTTACTCAAAAATAAAACTTACAGTATGTCATTAATGAAACCCTCATTATCCCACCTTCACCATTGTCTTCTCTTCCGGGTCTGTTGTGAGCGCGTTCATAACACTGCAGTGACGCTGATGTACATGCTGATACATGACGCTGCTGACATGTTATCTTTGTTATTGGGTGCACCAGAAAACACGTCAGCAGCATCATACATAAGCAGCGTCATGAACGCGCTCACAGCAGACCCGGAAGACAAGACAATGTTGAATAAAGTCGTAATTTTTGTTATTTTTGGACCAAAATGTATTTTCGATGCTTCAAGAAATTCTAACTGACCCTCTGATGTCACATGGACCACTTTGAAGATGTTTTATCACCTTTCTGGACATGGACAGTATACCGTACATACATTTTCAATGGAGGGACAGAGAGCTCTCGGACTTAAACTGTGTTCTGAAGATGAACGGAGGTCTTACGGGTTTGGAACGACATGAGGGTGAGTTATTAATGACATAATTTTTGGGTGAACTAACCCTTTAATCCAACACTACCGATATGAGCACCACCGCTCAATATGTACAGTAAGAGCATGTGTGGCTCCAAAAAAGCCACACAAAGCACTGGAACTGAACCCAATTTTATGTTAACCTTCAAGTTATGTGAAGGAACTTGTCTTGTCTTTCATAGTTCGTCTCAACTATCAGTCTTTAATTGGGAATCAAAAGGATGCTAGATAGGAGAATGAATACAGTATTAGTTCTTTTGGCTCTGAATATTTGGTCTATACTCAAAGGACTCGATAGCAACTGTAACGGATCATTAAAGCAGGAGATCACTCGGAGTAATGTGCTCAAGTGAACTACATTTGGAAAAGGAGTTTGTGACCCTGTGAAAGAGCTCATATTATATAGATACCACTGCTTTTGTTTGTAGGTCAGTCTGTGCATTAAACTGTGCCTTGTTTTCTAGGCCAAAGGAAAGTGAGAATGAAAAATAACCTTTCTCGACTTGAATCCCTTGCTATGGTCTTCTGAAGCGTCTTCGGTGTCCGTATCTGATTCAGTAAGTGAGCGCTTGGGAGGTGCTGGCTGAAGCGGAGTCATGCTGAGGGACAGACGTAGCTCTGCGGGACCTCTTTCAGGGTAACCACGGACCCTAATAGTAATCTTTGAGTCCTCAAAGGTGCTTTCCTCTTCATTTGGTATTTCAGCACTGGACACTTCTGGATGCTGTCTGTGCTGGCTTTGGGACGGTCTAGAGTTGTTTTCTCCATCATGGCTGTTGGCTTCAGAAAGAGGCTCCACAAAGGCCTCAGTGACTGAATACAGAACACTAGAGTGGGAGTCCACTACTGATTCGGGTCTGTTATCCTTGGCCCCTCCAGGCACTGTATTGTCTGAAATCTGAGCCTGGCTTTCAACAGTTGTATTGTGAGAAAACTCTATCCTCCTTGAGTCGTCCAACTCTCTTGACTCATTCTTGAGATCACTTACAGTTCCGGTTAATTCATTGTTCTTTTCCATTGGATTGTCCTCAAAGATTACACCTGCTTCTGATTCACTGAAATGTCTTGAGTCTGAATTACAGTCCTTCTCAATTGAGTTTAAATGGGACGGACTCTCGTCACCCTGTTCGCTTGATTCAGCCGAGCTTTTCACCACTGGCACTCCACACATATAACACACTGGATCTTCATTAGGAACATCAACTTCTTTTTGGCTCCAATTCAACATAGGTTCTTCTGGCTCCTCAAATGCCACGTCCCTCACCTCACTTTCCATGACATCTTCTTGTTCCGTATCATGGAGGTCACTGTTCTCGTTGGTTTCAGAATTACTATTAAGAAGGTTTTTGCTTGGTTCCTCTGTTGGTTCTTCAGCCAGATCAGCGCACAGTAAAATATCCTCCTCACTTCCTGATATAGAAACCCTCTCGTACTGTAGAACTGGACATTCATTGTCATCCTCAAATATGAAAGGCTTCTCCTCAGGTCCATCCGTCAATTCGACAGTGTCCCTCTGCATGGCTTCTTTATTGAAAGACTCAACATTGTCCTGAAAAGGTTCGGATTCCTGAACTCTACTCACTTCTTCATCACCAGTGGAAGTGAGAAGACTCTCATCCTCAGGTTGAGCTGGCATGGCTTCCTTATTATCCTGAAAGTATCCTGAGTCACTTTCCAAACACGAAGAATCATCAGAGGATGGCTTGACTTGTTCGTGGTGTTCCAAAGAATTGGTTTCGGTTCGTTCTAAACATTCTGCATCTGATTTATTCCTCATGCCGTCACTGGGCAAATTATTAGCAGATTGTTCTTCTTTCAGATCTAAGATGTATTTGTAAGCATTGTCCTCTTCAGATTGCACAGTGGATTTGGCATGTAAACTATCCATGGAGCTCAGGGAATAGTTGCCCTCATCTATGAAAAGCTCACGGTCCAAATGATTCTCCGGTGTGCTCTCTGGTGAAAATGGTGAACCTAAATCTGAGGTCACTTCAACAGTACCAGCAGTACTGCTCTCGTTTATTGGATCCTCATTGATCCAGTGGGGGTTAGTAGTCTCGCTAAGTATCTCACTCCACGAGTCTGGCGAGTTGACAGAGGAATCCGAGAACGACGGTTGTGTAAAGCCAGTGGTGGACGCGTCTGCGTTCAAGTCCAAGAGTGGCTTGTCATTTGCAGGACTGGGACTTGATCCGACCGATGACTCATCACTCGTCCAAGGTCTGTCCTCAGGGCTGTGTGAAAAAACTGGGGAAGTGATCGGCTCACGATCTTCAGACATTGAAGAGATGAAGATCTTGGGTGGCGGCTGAACCACGTCTTTTTTGACCATATAAGACTCCCGTTTCCTCTGTACTCCATTCCGAACAGGAGGTTCGTTCATTCGAGCGCTGGCTTTGTTTCGCTCCAGAATATCTGACGTGTCATCCTGGAGAAAACAAAGCACATTAAGTTAAGATGTACAAGACTTACGGTATATTGATGTGATGATGTAATTCACTGAAACATTCCTACCTCTTCGAATCCAGGAAAGTGCTCCAAAAACTGTGACACATAGATCATTATGGACTGTTCATCAGGAGGATTCAGCATCACATCTGAAAAACCACATCATTTTTAATTCAACTGTGCAAATGCATTTCAATAGCTAAACAAAACAAAGCTATGGCAAATGGAAAGTAGCCAAGATATATTTTGTTGCATAATACAGTGGCTCCAAAAGAATTTGGACACTTCAGCCTCACTTCAATATTATTTTTATTTCTATATTCATATTTTTCTATTATATAACCAATATATATCAATATCAAACCAAGTGCTATTTATTTTACATTTAAATGTATTCATTCAGCAGACACTTTCCAAACACTATTCAAAGCAACAAGCAAACAAACACCATTATACGTTTTTTATTATAAGAGCCAATATTTGCAGTACACAATGCAGAGTTATAGAACTCAAGGGACAGCAGAAGTGCAATTTAGAAAATAAAATAAAAATTGATATTTTATATTACTGGTGTGCAATGCGGTTTGAGATATGTTTTCTCATGTTTGGTGGGTGTGTCAAAAAAGTTAGCCCAATCAGCAGCAACATGTATATAAACCACGCATATATTAAAGAGACAGCTTGCACAATGTAATTAACATAAAAATAAATACACAAGAGCAAATATATTGTTTGCAGATGTTTAATTACATTAAAGGCAAAATATCTGAAATAATAAGAGCACATGTATAGATCTGGAACTTCTTTAAGTTTGTCTAAATATCATTTAGTAATTGCAATGTTTTCTGGTCCATATTATATCCTTAGGAATGTGTGCTAGACACCGATTAATAATGTAACATAAAAATACTATACATATTTATATATTTTGCTATTTTATTGTGGAGTGACACTTTAATAAACCTTTCTTTAGTCCTCTGATTATATAATGGTAAATATTACAATTACATAGCACAACAACAGTGATCGGTAATATTTATAAGCCTAATATTTACAATAAAAATAACAAGGTCATATAGATCATAACACAGTCTAGGAAATGGATTAACCTGAAATATTTTGTCTTTCCATCCTGAAATGCGAGGTAAATGTAGGATCACAATAATTAGGAACCACAGTTTCCATCCTTCTCTCGATTGGGATGTTCTGTTTCAATCTGGATGGCAAGGGCACTGACTGTAACATCAAATGGATTTTGCATTATTAAAAAAGTATTTATACTGATTTCATCAGGCTCCGAAAAAGAATACAAAGAATGGCCTTCTCATCTTAGTTGCAACTCGTCATCAGAACAGGTTGTTCAACGCACCACCATTTCTGTTTATAAAACGATTTGCACTGTTTTTTCGGGGCTGAACGCAGCCATGGTTTTTGTTCTGCTTTGTGATTGGTTCATTGGTTGTCTTAGTCATGTGTTACAATTATTTGATACATTTTAAAATACAATAATTATATTTTAAAGAAAGAGAACACAAACTGAACTAAATTTAGGATCAATAAAGCTATTAATGAATTTTCTATTCATTAAAATATCCCCAAAAAATATACTGATCAAAGAATCCTAAAAAAAAGAATTCCTTCTTTCAAAAAGAAACATATCATAACAATCCCAACTGGTACAGGAATAAAGAATAAACTGCAGTCATATGTTTACTAAATATTACCTTGAGATCAGCTGGTTAAAAGGTATTAGAAAAAATTATAAAAAATAAAAAATGAAGAAAAAAAATCTAATTTAGTTTGGAGAAAAGTTCTAGCATCTTTTGTTTGCCGATGCTACTTTGTTCCAATCACATCTGTAAATTTTTATGTGTGATTTCATTGTTTTGAGGCCACTGTAAATCATTCAACACTTTGATATTTACCCTCAGGTTCTAGGAGTCTTGGGATGCCAAGACTGTAGTGAGCTGTTCTGAAGGCTTCCTCAATGTTCTCTCTTGGCGTTCGGAGCAGAGCCCTCCTCATATCCACCAAACTAGTGTCAATTGACTTAATCACAGCAAGGAAAGCCAGACCACTAGTCCAGCTCTTTCCAAAGTCCTGCACAGCAACTCCATATCTGGAAGAACAAAGCATCAAGCGATTCTCTAAACCAACAACAGTTCCTAAATCTAGCCAGTTCTAATAGATTAATTGAATATAAATCCCAGTGGTCACTAAAATCTCTTACTTCCTAGTACGTCTCTGGACCCATTGTAGGAGGGTCTTGATCACCCTTCCATGACCTCTTGGAGCAATGGTGGACTTTCTCTTATCTGAAGGCGAGCTGGAGTGGGAAGTGTCTGAATCTGAGCTGGTGGGTATGGATGACAGGCTGGACGAGGATGAGAACTGACTCTTAATGTTCCCTGTGAGTTCCTTGATCTGTAATACAAACAGGTCATTACTGAAAAAAAGATGATGAGCATTTACTCTGCGTGGTTGCTTTTCCTATAATCCTGCTAAGTAAACTCTTTGGTCCTACCTAAAAACTGACTAGACATAAGTGATAAGAGAGTTGCTCTGTTTCTAGACGCGATTAGTTCACATTTGGACCCTAATCCAATATTTTGTGATTCCCAACATTTTCAGAAAGTGCATATTCAATCGTTGGTCCAATTAGACATCACTGTTACCCACAGACACTTAGAAAAGACTCTTAAGTGCTGTATAACTACTCACTGCAAAACTATTTACCCCACTAAAGCCAATTAAATGTGATCTAATTCAAATGCAAAACCATCAAAATGTAGAAATAAAGAAACACGCGAGTAGAAAACAAGATTACGCTACCTGGAAAAACAGTATGATGTTCCAGATAAGTCCAAGAACTATGGATGGATTCC
This sequence comes from Carassius auratus, assembly GCF_003368295.1. Classification (NCBI taxonomy): domain Eukaryota; kingdom Metazoa; phylum Chordata; class Actinopteri; order Cypriniformes; family Cyprinidae; genus Carassius; species Carassius auratus. Next base: position 12,117,732 of record NC_039284.1, read on the forward strand.
CATCTGCGACATCTGCTGCATCGATGCTGACTAATTTCACCTACAACCAGTAACAGATGTATCACACTTTCAGGAAAAGCATTCAGGGTGTTTTATTTGCTTTTTGTGAAGGTGTGTGGCCTCAAACCATACTTACGTTTCTTTCTTCCAGAAATGTCAATACTTTGGCGATGTTATTGAGTCTAAAAATACGATGTGAGGATGGCTTAAAGCCATGCAGCTAGAAGGTCAAAGGTCAGCATTTTCTTAGTCATTCATGGAACAGATGAAGTAATATGACTCAGAAAATCTACTGAAAAGATTCTCACCAATTTGCATCCTGAGAGTTCTTCAAGTAGAACCATTAGAACCTTCCCATCCTGGATATCACGAAACAGATCCTGCACCTCCAGACGTGGGTTGCACTGCACAGCAAAAAAAACACATGCAGTTCAGTATTTAAACTTCTTGTAAAAAAGAAAGATTATATTTCTGTCATAAATATATAAATCTAAAAAGAGAGGGGAAATCCAAATATCATGTAATAATATATATAAAAAATTGTTGTCCTAAAAGTCAAAAGATCAAATGCTTGTCAGATTGTTCTCCCGTAAAAAAATCAGTAGTCAGATATTTTGATATGAACTAAAATAGTAATTAAATATTCAGATATATTCTTAATCTAGGTCAAAAGTAAGGTTTATTTTTAAGAGAAAAAAAAGTGAAATTTTAGAAACTAAAACAAAGTTGATACAGCAAAAGTTTCCTTCGGGGTAATTATTTTTTTTACAGAGTTTGTGATTTAAAACAAGCCAACATGTGTATGTATATATTGAGTAAAATCCCACTCTTCTTCAATAATAACATTTCTCGGAAGAATAAAAAGGATATGATGGGACAACAGTGGAACTGGAGGGTTAAGGGTGAAATTTTCCACCAAAACAGAACAGACAAAGTGTAATTGTTCAATCGTGGGTCGAAGTTTTGAGAAAAAGCCAAACTTGGGGTCACAGAATAGAGTGACATTGTGTATGAAAACAAAGGATTCATCGCTGAGTGTTTTCAGTCAGTATTATGAGACTCTGAAGAATGGCAGAAATACAATCTATAAGCTGTATACATCACAAGAAGACCAGCGGAGGGCTGGCAGAGAAAATAAAAGAGCAGGCTTAAATAAGTCACCCTACTGTTGTGTTCAAATGTGTGTGTGTGGTAACTAATAAAAGGAGGAGGAGAAATCTGAGAGTAAAAGTTGTAAAAGGGAGCTTCAGAGGGTAAAATAAAGATATATATATATATATATATACACAAACACACACAAAATATATTATTTAATATGCATATGTATAGGACATGTAAAGTATTTAATATGTATAATTTAACAAAATTGAAAATTTATTTTATAATGAACAATATATATAAATAAAATGTTTTTGTGACAATTATGTAAGTTTTTTTCTATTATCCTTCGTTTTAATACTCAATTTTGTTGTAATTAACTTTTTGTAAGTAAAATTGTATTTTGCTCCAATTTTATAAAAAAATAAATAAATAAAGTAATACATTTAAACCACTATCTCCCCTGATATTTCTTCCTACAATTTAGGTTAATGTTTCTACTCATGCATAATTAATGCTAAGAAATTACAATTTCAATTTCCTTCATTAATAATTCAGCAGAGAGACAGATGTAAACATTTCCTGTTTGTAGTAGGCTACATGTTTCAAGCACAAAGAAGGCTTGATCTGTGCACCACGAGGAAAATCTGAACATCTGAAGTCTATAAACTCCTTCTACTAGGTTCATGGGATCCAAATATATTCTTACTGACCTTCTCGAGATGTAGATTCATCCATCTGGTAAATGTTCTCTTCTGCACCACCTCCCTCTCAACTGGAAGAGAAACAAAAAACACAGCATCACGTCAGCGGAGGTAAATGATGCATACTGATGAAACGGCAAGAGGTAGCTTCACCTAAAACAGCAGCTCCATGTCATTAATCACACGTAGCCTGAAACAATTGCTCACTTGTGAGCACGCCATTGCAACAAAAGCCAAACAGAACATGAACATTACAGTCAATGTGGAATGACCAGTGCCCATAAACGGCAAACCTGAGCAGTTTTATTTAATGAGCAGCCAACGACAACTTGTGCTTATCTTTGCATTATAACACTAATAATGCACTGACACTTGTAGAAACATCATTAAAACCCAAATGCTGTAAGTGTACTGCTGACATGAAGAATAAACATTATACATATTGTGCAAAGCAAAACTATGATTAGGCTAGTAAAAAAAACTACCACAATTGTGCTCTAGAGGAGCAATGCAGTTTAGCCCGGCAAGTATATCAAGTACACAATAAATCAGTGAAGGCATTATAATATGCACACTCACACACAATTATACTTAATATGCTCACAACATCAAGAAAATGCCTTAAACTTTTCTTATATCGTAAAAAATCATAAACTGTTTATGCAAATCCCAGACTGACACAACTATATTTTTGTCTTTCACCGCAGATACGTTTTGCTTGTAAACTTCTTTATTGCTGTTCTGTCTAAGATACAGTTATATCTTAATTGGTGGCCCTTGCACTTAATGACAAATATTGCATTATTTTTTTTATTTTTTTCATAAAAACATTAAAAGCAAATGATTCACATTAGTTCTATAACTGATGCTTGATCTGTATTTTATCCTTCTCATTTTAGTTATTATACAAGCCTGTTGTCTCAAAAACCAGCTAACTGAGCCAGGATTTCTAATTTGTCCAAAATGTCCAACTTTGGGTTTGTTTTGCTATTGTTTTCATATTTGCTGAAGATAATGACTGAAAAGTAGTTTGACCAATAGTGTGCAGGCACTGTGCATAATTGACCAATCATGGCAAGGTGGGATCTACAGAGAATGGTCAAAGCAAAGCAAATATATCTACGGTACATATAATGTATGAGGACTGCAGAGAGCATGTCAATAGGAAAACAAAGTTATATACCAGATATTTTAGCCAATTTAGCCAGGACATGTCTAGGAAAAAGAGAACATACGGTCACCCTATTTTCTGTCATAAATATGGTACTAAGTGGTGACTATTACTTTATGTTTGGGAGGAAAGGACACATGTTACTTTGTATCTTGTGCACACTCTTCAAAATAAAAGACATCTGGTCTAGAGAGATGGTGGCGGTCGGGGAGACTCCCACGAGACTGTGCTTGATTATATGATCCGTCAGGCAGAGCGATTACACCGTCTACCTCATCTACCTCATGATGAATGGTTTTCTTCACAAGTTTTCTCTTCCTTTGTGGCAGCTTGGATTCTATAGGTGTACACAGGAAGATCCTGATGGGGATATCACTGGAGAGTGGAGACATGGCTTTCCTCATTCAATATTCACTGCCAAAACATAAAGAGGCTCCATTTGCTAGAATCAATAACTGTGGTCCAAATGCCATGATGGAATAATGAACGAAAAGTCTAACAGGAAGTCTAGGCATATTGCCACATACATACAGAACTCAACAGCACAATAGTGCACATTGAATTTTTGTTGACACAATTTAGCACTAGCTGAATTTAAGGAGACATTTTATAGGGGTCACATTATCTAAACACTGGCTTGGGTTCTGAATAATGAATTATCTGCCAAAATCATTTCTATTAAGAAAGCACTCTACTGTGAGGTATTTATGGTGTTATTACACGTTGTCACAAAAAAAAAAAAAAATGGTTTCGACTTGGCCACTTCTTTATTTTACATGTTTATCTACGTTTTCCATGTGACTTCATAACCGTCTTCTATATTCACTAGAAACATGGGGGCTACCGAATTCAAATACGCAGGCCTAATGCAATGTTTAATGAAACAACACAGTGTTTTGTCATTTCCTGGCTTCCAAGAACTGGTTCTTTCTGGTCGGCCCTAATAAACAGTTAATTCTTGCAAAGGATTCTGGTTACTATTGGCTGCTCTTGCATTACCAGATCCAGCATGACTAACAGTTTTGATCACCTACAGTGCTTAAGATGTTTTGTCAAGTCCAAAAACAAATGGAGTCCTTTCACAATACTATGTTAATCCAACATATGTACATGTGCATCATCTGAACATGTTTTAGTGTTTATGTACCAAATCGTGAATCAATAATTGCAAAATGGTTTAAATTAAATTGCTGCACTACTTAATAAATAATAAAACATAAAAAAATATATAGTTTAAAAGCTACAAAATAATTTAAGTATGATAACATTACAATGTACAGTATGAAAAAATATTATTAAATTAAGTTTTACTAAAAATTTGTGTTTTTAAAGATAAAGTGTTTGATGAGGGTAAAGTTAATCTAAATGTAAAAATTTAGGAAAAATGCACATGCACACATTAAATATACAATATCCACTGATACTTATAAATAAAAAAAAATAAATATGGTACCATGTTCCTTAGATTTCTCATCTAGCAGTTTCTGAACACAAGAACACTTCCTGTCATATCAGAAGGCGATACACTTTTGTGTTCTACATAAAATCATACAAAAGATATGAAACTAAATAATGACTTTGATGTTCGGTGAAGCAATATCAATTTTTCGAAACTGCAAAAGCAATCCCTTTGTAGAAATCACAAAGAACATTAACACGACGGCCTTCACTTCTTTTTTCTTGCCAAAGGAGCTATCCAGCATTTCAGGCCAGGGGCCCCAGCCAAGAACACAGGCCTCTCCATCTTTCTGCACAGACGTGTCTGTTTAATGAGGGGGCCACCTTCCAGCTCCAAAGAGCCAGCACTCATAAACACAAAAGGCCACTGCCTGGTTGTGTGGGACAGCTTTGAGTACTCAAGAGTGACAGACGGGCCTGAACTCTGACTATCTGAGGGTTCAACATGAGCAAAGCTGTGGCTTTTCATGAAAATATCTTTGTTAGCACAGCTATTTTGTTTTGCTGTGACCAGCAGTTCTGTTTGTGATTCTGTTCATATAACAAATGTATGACCATAGCAGATTTTTTCTTTGATTGACTGAATATTCCATCAGATATTAAAAGAAGCTGCTCTTTATTTTTCAGCAATTATCATTACTGTAGCAGCAATTTCTAGTGTTAAAAAATTAAATTAAAAAAGTAGTTATTTGCATTATGTTAATTACAGCCCAACCAATATATAGTCCAGTCGATATTATCGGCCAATATCAGCCTGTCGCCCGATATATCGGTACCAGTGAATTTCCCACAGATTTTTTTACAGAACATATAACGCAGATGAAATGCTCCTGAATTGTTTTAGTTTGTCCATTGTTTGCTATTGGCGAGTGTAGTGTAGAGATGCACAGATGAACTTAAAGAGCCAGTAAGATGAAAATTCTAAGTTTCCTATCACTGTTTATAAGTCCTGTACATTAGGTTTTAATCCATCCAAGGTTAAAAAACATTGTCATTTTGTCAAAATATCATTTTAAAATTACCTCAATTCTCAGAGATCCCCAAATGGTTCGCACAAAGCTGTCCAAAAGATTCAATTTCCTTAAACCCCACCTTTCGGTAGCATACTGTGTTCTGATTGGTCAACTAACATAGTCAGGTTTGATTGGTTGTTCCGCACACACCTCCACGGTAAACTATGCATTAGCATCTGTTTTGGGTGAATTATGTCTTATTCCTCTCACCGCGAAGCAAACAGTAAAATGAAAAACTTGAACAGTCTCGCTGCTTTTTCTTCTGTGTGGGTGTATTCAAGCCGCATGCTTCAGTTTGAATCTGAATAGCGCGTTCAGCACGGGGGCGTGGTCACATTAGATATAGTGAAGGGAGACGTGAAAAACAGACATCGCGTTGTTTTCATATGGATTACTTTATCACAGAATATCTGTTTTCGGCAGCACTTCTTTAGTTTTAAAGTAGACATGTCAAGCTTTCTATAGATATCTCTCTCATGTCTCTTCGTTGAGTATTCACGGAGTTACAGTTCATTTTAATGTTTGTAAATGAAGATCAGCACAAACAAAGGCAGCAGACAGCACACATACTGATAAGACGCTCGGGAGAAAACAAACACATAACTTCATAATCATACTTCGCGTTGTGATTCGGAGATGCTCGTTGTTCTAAATAAAGTTGGTAATGAACCCTCTTTTATGGCCAAATGCTTTGAAAAACCCGCTGTACTCACCGAGATTAGAAAAGCAGTCATCAGTGAAATGTTGTGAACACAACAAAAGGGATTTGTTGTACTGCTCTGGTTTTGGGGTAAAAATGAATTTTAGCCATTGGTTCTTCTGATTTTCATTCTTTGGCAGTGAAAATAAAACAAACTTGCCTTTACAATTAAAAACACACTGTCTCCTCGACATGATGCTCTCACACCAACCAGAGCGTCTGTGTGTGGGGGGGTGGGGCAGGTCAGAGTTCCGTTTCTCCCAACACGGTAGGCGGAGATTATTATGCAAAGTGTTCCTAGTGACGTACATAGAGATGGGCAAAAGATTTGAAATCTATAACGACTCGTTTCAGCGATTCAGAGTCGACTCTTTACTTTAGAAGCCAATAACTTTATAAATTTTGGTTTAATTACTTTGCACATTGTTTACACTGATGGACAGCTACATCATACACTGTAATACAGGTAATTTTTGATTTCCCATCTGTGTGGCTCTTTAAACTTCACCCGAGTCCACTGCTTCAAATTATCAGTCCGCCACTCACCCGCACATATATTTGATCGTCTCATTGCAATGTTTCTACTTCTTAGTTTTGCATGTTGATATGATGAATGGATGGTTAATTTTTAACAGCAGATTCAGTGACGTCAGAGACTAGAGCTGATCTGTGCATCATGGCACGCGTCTGTGGCACTATAAAGCCTTAAGGCGCCCGGAGCTGATCGCAGCCACTCAGTTGATGCTGGTGTTTATACCGGCCACACCGCGGCCCAGAACTCATGCTTATCATATCGGTCATATCACATCACATGGTGCGACAAAATAAAATAAAACATAATCATTTTGCATTTTGTTGCGCTGCGCCACTTGCATCTGGTGTAGAACAGAACCCATTATAATCAGTGATGTTGTCTAAACTGGAGGCAGTAAACTGATGCCTTGTTCTATTTATGATGCGCTGACAGAAATTTAAATGATTTTCAATGGCTGCTTTGTTGCGTACTGTTGAAGTGCAGACACGATGTCAGCATAGTTTGTCAGTACAGTCAGTAATGCAGCAGATTGAAAAGTTAGTATCTTTCTGCAGTCCAATAGACAGCAGTGAAGTGGTGGCTTGAGTCTGATGGTGATTTAATGCTATGTTATCACCTGGTTGGAGAGACTCAATGCTAAATAAATAAACAACAATGTCCCCATCTATTACTCTCACAATGAGCTTATGATATTTGTTTACTACATTAGTAGGGCCTTATGATTTCCGCGATGCATAAAATGTGGATGGAATCGCAGAATCCAGTCATAAAACAGAACTTACTGTATAACGCAGAATTTCATAACATTTTTCTTATTTTTGATGTCTGTGAATATAAAACTGCAAAAAGACTATTTAAATTTGAATGTTCTGCATGTTCATGGATATTGTTAAATTGTTAAATACCCTGCCTCCACTACTTAGGCCTATGTTTGTCACATCATTATAACTTTTTGAGCAAAAAAAAAGGGTTTATGTACTGTATATATATTCGGTTTATGCAGGCTATATACTGTATACTATATAAAGTACCAGTCAAAAGTTTGGACACGTTTGGACAAACTTTTAATTATACTGTACTATAATATAGCCTGAACATAAAGAATAGCGGCCGATATATTGATATAAGCCTTTTTTTACTCCCTAATATCGGTATCAGCACTGGTCCCCCAAAAAACCATATCGGTCGAGCTCTAATGATAATGTCTAATGAATTTTGCATTGTGACATTATGTTCATTATGTTCACATATTGGTTTGTTCTTAACTGTCAGGAAAATAATGTCATAATGCAACAAAGTAATTAAAAAAAGAATTCTTTGTGCAAAAATTCCATATTTATTTTTCTTAAAATTTTGTGGAGAATTGTGACCAAAATGTATAAAATTAACAGGCAAAAATTAAGTAAATGTTTTTTTTTCCATAGGAATGCATTTTTCAGCACTTCAGGATGGAGGTTCTCTATGCACTGTGAAAACACAAAATTAATCATAATGAAATCATTAATGAATAAACTGACTAATCAATAATGAAACAGTCATTTTCATTATCGTATTTTACAAACCATTTAGTTGTTCCAACCGTAATTAATAATATTGAATTATATCAAGGGCTGAGTGAATTTATAACAAGACGGCTTTAGAAATATGCTTTACGTTTTAAGTATTAGCTTATTTGCAATCATTTTGCTTAACAAAGTAAACTCTACTCCATTTTCAGTTCCCAATGAATAGCTCATACATGTTCCCACATATCTCTTAAAATTACATGACACATTTTTATTTTGCCCAAAGTTTGCATTTTGAGATCCACAGAAGTTCACTTCATAGGACAAATAGCTTATGTTACAATGATTTTTTATAACAATATTTTGAGAATCAAATGCAAGCATTTCAGATAAAGTAACTAACAAAATCACTTAAGTTTCAGTGACCAGATTCATTATCATTCAGGACTCTTTACTTCCAGTCTGTCTTCACCTGATAAATCCACAGAGACTCAGAATCATGTGACTGTCATTTGCTTAATATGCAAAGAATGGGTTTGGCAAGTGAGATATCATCCAGCAGAAAACCAACCATTCTTGCATTTAGGAGACATTGTGAATTTTAACAGGAACATTTCCCATGTATGGAACGAGAGGGGCTACACGAAAGAAGGTCTTTTGAAATGTATTTAGGGCTTTTCATTAACAAGTTAAATGGTCAAAAACTCTACTGTGTTCATTTAAAAGATAGAACACAGGATAACGTCACAGAGTCATGCTACAGTTTAACTGAACCTCTGAAAGCAGCCATTGTGAGCATGTCAATGTTTTCCTTAGTCTAAATAATAGAGTTTTTGCATTGTAACATTCTTAATTAAAACAGATTGTTCTCCCAAATTTTCATTAAAATGCTCATAAAACAAGTGTTTCTCATTAGAAAACATTATTGTTATTAGAATATCTTTACTGTAGTAGAAATTTGTTAAATGTAAAACAATAAATGAATAAATGGTTTTGTGAGATTCACCCATAAAAATCTAATGTGAATTGAAATATGAAGCATTTCACAGCATGAAAGAAGTGAACACTGAAGCATTTACATGCTTAAAAAATGGGATTAAATTGTCACAACTATATTTGTTTCAGAGGCTTAAGGACTTCAGAGTGGAAATGACACTTCAAACATCAAATGAATCGTACGTCTGTCCCTAGACTGGGAATGAGGTACCTACTCAGGCTGTGCAATGTCAAGAGAAAACAGCTCACCTCTGATCACAGATGTGCAGAATTAATAAACAGACATATTAATGTTGGTGGGTGAATGAAGAAATTTACAAAAGATATTCAAAAACCTGTTGGCTGATATTCTCACAGCATATATGTTTATAAGACAAAATGTTAGCATTTAGCCCTGTAGTGCTTAGCTCAGAATATCAGCAGAAGAGGTGTTATTGTTGGACAATGGCTATTATCTGTCAGCCCAAAGAGTTTAATTAAGCCTTTCACAAAAGCCCAACTCTACTTGACACCAAGAGACTCTTATGCAAGAGCAATTAGAGCCTGATTCTCTCCCTAAGCAATTTGCAGTGAACAATGTAAAACTGACAGTTTTGCAAATCTGCCATGGAGAAACCTCTTTGACCAAACCATAACAGAGGCCCGTAGCATTTATGCAACTCGTTGATGATCCAGCAATATAACGTTTAAGAGTAAAGGATGGATGTGCTTTTCATGATGAACGACGTCATTCATTAAAATTAAATTAAATTTTAACCAACTGTATCGTTTAATTAACAGCGGTTAATTCCATCAGGTGCATGATTTCACATAGAGCAGCTGTTACTACACAGAGCCGTTGTTAACTGAGAAGATCCACCAAAAAACGCTGAAAATGAACGTGGATTTGCGCATCTTCTCTATTAACAACGGCTCTGTGTAGTAACAGCTGCTCTTTGTGAAATCATGCACCTGATGGAATTAACCGCTGATTAGAAAACCGGCTTTACTGACGAGATGCGCATAACGATCGGCCGATCGTGATCGGAGCACCCCTAGCCTAAACTGATGCAGACTATAACATCCCATAAGCAAAGCATGAATAAAGCAATCCCGCAGTTATCCATTTTGAGATTCGCCAGTAACTGTCTTGGAAACTATAGAGTTAACAAGGTTTACATAATTTCTCAGCTGCAGAGGTTTGTAGCACTCAGCTGCATCCTCCTTACATGCAGCCTGTGTCAGGCAGGCGAGTCGCTCAGGCGTGCTGGAGAAAGTACTGCTAAATATAGATAATGGTACACCTACAGTATGGCTCTCCTTCACTGATGATTCGGCTCTAGATGTCCAGAGACAAACAGAATCCCTAAAATCTAAAAAAGGAGAATTGTGGGAAATGGTAGTGATATTTCAAGGGGACTCCTCAAGTAACACAAAGAAAATATGGAACTATGTTTGAAGCTAAACAACAGGGAAAGCACTTTTGAAAAGAACAGAGACTGGTGCATTGTATTGTATGGATTGGATTCCAATCAGACAATACATATGAATGCTGGGTTTTGAAGGGTTAGTTGAGTTCTTCCAAAAATGAAAAGTCTGTCATCATTTACTCACCCTCAAGTCATTCCAACCCTGTACAACTTCCCTCTGTAGGACACTAAAAGGAGATATTTAGACAACAAATACTGAGCTAATGATGACTGAATTTTCCTTTTTGAGTGAACTATCCATTGAACCAATCAACATGCCACACAACAAGGATGGACTACTTAGATTTCATCATTTCAGCATGCTTCATTCATAAACAGGGAACAGAAGGGATGACTTTAAAGTGAGGCTAAAGTGAGTTATCAGAGCTGCTGCAGCTGCCTAAGGAAAATTAGATATGAAAACCAAAATAACGGAAAAGAAAGGGAGATAAAGTCCTGATTTCCAGACGTCTCTGCAAACTCATACCAAAGACTTCTACCCTACGGTCAACTCTTCTTGAAAAGCTTTCTAATATAGAACAGCGCTTTCCAAAAAAGAAGTGCCTGCTCTGCAAGTGTGCATGTGAAGCAGGAGAGGAGGGAGAACTTCAGTAATTTCTCATTCAACACTTCATATGAAAAGCTGTCCTGTTTGACAACTCCAAAACCATTTCATCCAGAGAGAGGTGAGTATAGTCGCACTGATCTCTACTTTATTGCACTTTTTCAACCATAGCCCACACTGGCTTTGGTTCAACACTTCGCAGATGTGACTCTTGCACTGAATACTGCCATCATCAGCAGCATTTTGCTTCATGGCACTTACAAACCAAATCCAAACCCTGAAATACAAACACATGCTTTCTTAGAAGCACAGCGTTTGGTTTCAGTTTCATTATTTGCTAAATATAATTCCAATAATCATAACAGTAATCTATAAAAGCATATTTAGCCTATCTGTTTGTATGTTCTATTTACATCTTTTTATACATATCTATTTAGTTTTAAGTGTCCTATATTGTTGATAAAGGTATTAATGAGTATAATAAAGGAAGAATATTTGTTTCACTTGCATATCATGATGAACAGATCTCAAAATAATCCTCTAGCAAAAACAGCAAATATCCTTCAATTATCAGCTCTAACTCTACTATCTCTATTGATGATGATAATTTCATTTCACAAGTTACCACTGAATAATGTATAAGTCACTGATATTTTGTGCACTTCTAATATGCAGAGGAGGTAATACCATGAGGTAAGGAGCGTGTGTGTGTGAATGTGTGTGCACACATGCACATTTAATACAGATATGGATTTTGCCTCCTTTTCAAAACAAACCTACGGCAGACATGCACTGAGATTAATCTGCATCCCAATTATCTGGAAAGCACTGAAAGGCCTGACTGTGGGAACAATGCACTGAAATTCCAGTGGTCCAATGCAGAGGGCATTGCTCTTTTAATGAAGAGAAGATGTTAATGTAATCTGCTTCCAGAATCTGTTTTCTGCAGTGCTTCTTTTATATTCTACAGTAATTTCTCTACCACTAAGCCCTATACAGGCCACATTACAAACTAATCCTTATTGCAATGAACAGCACTAGGCCACAGGAGCAGAAGGGCTTCCATCCAGTCTGAAAGAATGTTCATTCTCTCCCCACTTGACATGTTTTTAGTCATGCAACCTGCAATACTTAACACATAAAACAGCCCTGAAATGCCAGCGGCCAACACTGAGCAGTGATTAACAGTGAACATTAAAGTAATTGATGGCAAAGCTGAGAACATGCACAATCACTGGTGTGTAAAACTCCTGCTCATTAAATCAATTCTTTCCAGGGTAATGATTTATTCTTGTTTATGCGTCAAACACGCAGGCCAGATGCTGCTTTGCAGGTGAATACATGCAGACTATATTCAGATAACTCTTGCTTCCCTTCACTAAAAAGTTGTCTATGAAAATTAAAAAGACTGGTATTCCAGTGCCTCATTGGTATTGCATCGTGTCCATAACACAACATACAAATTTGGTTTTTAACAGTTATTCAAACTCTCAAAATTATATGGTTATAATCATCAGCCTTAAGTTAATAATCATACAAAGTACTGAATAAAAGTCCACTTACGGCAAGCTTTATTCTTTAAAACTAACCAGTATCTATGTTATTTGTACTTATTGTATAAACTTATTTATTAATAGTAAATTATCCAGTAGCATCTAAAGCTTATGCTCAAATACTGACTAGATGATTGTTTGCCTGAACATAAATTGACTAATATCTGTCTTAATTCAAAGTCAAATAGGTTTCGGCATATTAAAATAATAACAAGTCACCTCAAAAGCTCAAAACTCATGGTCAGAGGCTTAAAAAACCTAAACATGTAAACTCTGTAGAATTGGCAATGACCTCTGTTACTGGAACTCACCAGCTGTCATTGAAAATGAATGTAAATATAAATCGCTGTCTATGTAAACAACCCAAAATAAACATACTTATTGTGGATTCTGAAAGCATTGCCACAGATTTCGCTTTTGGTTCGCAGTTTTTCGTGTGGTGTTTTGACACAAACCTCTTGTGGGGGCGGGGTTAACAGTGATATACTCTGATTGGATAGTGAGCTTTTGATGGACAGGTGCTCTCTGACCAGGAAGTACAGACGTCACTCAGTGGCGTGCGCCGCGCATATTGAAAGCTCTCATGGTGATTAAATCTGGTTTCTACCGCAAAAATTATTTTTCAGACAAAGTGAAAGAAATTTACTTTAAGCTCATACACAGGTTCTACCCTGTAAAGAAGTTTATACAAAGATTTAAATCTCTTGTCCTTCAAGGCAGCTTGAAGTAAGCTTGTGTTACTGAAGTAACCAACAACACTGATTCAAGTTTTTCATGTTACAGTGTGCAACAGTTGTTGCGGGTAGTTATTGTCATTCAGTAACACAAGCTTACTTCAAGCTGCAGGACAAGAGCTCATCTTAACAGACTGAGACGATCGAAGGTCAAATATTATTTACATATTTAGTAATATAAAGCACCGCGAGAGCTTTCCAATATGGGCGCCACTGTCCATCAAAAGCTCACTATCCAATCAGAGTAAATCACTGTTAACTCCAACCCCCCCCCCCCCCCTGCGAACTGCGAAGCAAACGCGAAATCTGTGGCAATGCATTCAGAATCCATGATCAGCGAAAACGAATCTTTGAAAAACATTAGGAAAAATGCATATTTGAAGAGCCTGTTACATTTGTGCAACTGTGTAAATTTTTTTTTTCATTTTCATTGTGTTTTTCTTCTTTTGTAATAGCATATTTTTGATAGTTTCTGAAAAAGTTACGTTCAGTTTTATAAAGTTACGTTCATTTTTATTTAAGCAAATGTAATACCATAATATATATATGCTAGTCACTATTGCATACATTATTGTTACTTAGAAAAGAGGTACGAGCAAAAAAAAATAAAAGAACGCATGTTAAAATGGCTTGCCATCATGGAACACTAAAGCGCAACACTGTGTGACGGGTATTTTTTCATAGCGAAACCTGAATGGAGACATTGCATCTACTCGAGTTACTTCCTCTACCAATGTTATTGCACATGAATATTTATCGTGTTTTACCCATCCGATGACTCCAGCACTCTTACCTTGCAGATTCTGCACTCGGATGTCGCTGATCTGCCCGATCAATTCCTCCCGTTCAAACCAATCATCCCATTCGTGTCCCGCCATCTGGATCAAACAGAGAGTCGCTCGTTTTATAAAGCTCCCGTCCCGTGATGTCGGTCGATTTCTCTCTTATAAAGTGCTCTATGTGTGGCCAGGCGGTGACCATGAGTGGAGTTCGTGGAGGTTTCAGAGTTATAGATCCGAGGAGATGCTGGTGTTCGGCTCCCGCATTGCTCCAGTAAAGTTACTTTGATTCCTCGGGACGCACAGTAAAGTATGTCCAACGCAGCTTGGAGGAGGAAAATGAGAGGGAAATGTGCGAGGAAAAACCACCTGGTTAATGTTTGCAGGATTCTCTGCACACCCACACTTACCTCCGATACTCTGAGGACGGGACTGTCTCTTTCTCGTTTGATTCGTGAACGAATCATTGATTTGAACTGATTCTTTTTAAATCGAATCGTTTGGCAAACTCAGTTGCGATTTATGGAAGCCGGTTAAATCATTAAATGTTATTGCATTATATATTAAGTCTTATTGGCCGGATTTCACAGACCAGGGTTTAGATTAAGTCACGATTAGGCCATAGTTCAAATAGATAGGCTAATTTAAGTATTTTTTATAAACATGCCTTAGAAGAAAAACCATCTAAGTGCATCTTAGACTAATCAAAGGCACTGACATATTTTAAGATATGTCAGTAGGCTACAAGATTTATTATTATTTATTTTTATTTTTTAGTAAAAAAAAAAAAAAAACCCAGACATGCATTTTAGTCTGGGACTAGACTTAAGCTTTGAATGAGAAAACGGGGAATTAGGAGTTAACATTTTATAATATTGTGAATCTAATAATAACAGAAAGCTTTTTTTGTATTTATGAGTACATCTCTTTATTATTATTATTATTATTATTATTATTATTATTATTTGTTATTATGAGTTAGCATAATAATTCTCATGATGCCTTTTTGAAATTTAGAAATTGTCTCATAATAATAACCCTGGAGCTAATAGTAGTATTTGTATGTCATAAGTATTTTCAGCTGTATATGGGCTTCCATTTTCTAGGTGTTCTTCTTTACAAAATAACATTATGAACATAAATATGTTAGTAAATTCATAATCCAAAATGTATGAGTGTATAGGGAAATTTCGGTGTAAAAAAAAAAAAAATCCATGACATTGTTGATAATAAGCATTAACTGGCTCCATGTCTTCTTTTTAGAAACTTCTAGAAAGCAGCACCCAAGGAACTGAAGCCTAAACTTAGGCTATTGATAAATATTCAAAGTTCCTACATACTAAAACTTAACAAAACAAAACAGGTAAAATATGTTAGATGCATATTAATATCTTATTAGCCTATTATAAGACCCTAAGCCATTATGAGAATCGCTTATTCAGAGTTAAGATTGAATATCGTGACTCACAGAATCAAATCCTTCATGATTTTTTGAGGCTATTTTGAGTGAAGACTCAAAGGGAACAGGTGAATCAGCCATGCGATTCGATTCATTTGAACGAACCGTCAGAACGGTTCACTATTGAGTGAATCAGACTTTCAAACAACTGGTCTCTCGCGCTCTTAATCACTTGACGAAATACGTCTTGAAAGAATCGCGTCTGTATGCGGTGTTATGCGGCATACTGTATGTGCCGTGTAAATGAAAAAGACACAGTTGTTCATATGTGGCTTCACTGCGCGTTATACACAATGACCGAGCAATATCGGCTTCATGTGATATCCAAATCACCTACCCACCCCCATCCTGCAAACACATATCCATTGATCGTTTAAAGTGAGCTGTAATGAACAACAATCTATTTTTGTGACCACTCTTGCAGAGCTTTTCTAATGAAACCAACAAACACTGCATAAGTCAACCTGATAAGAAACAAAGGTAAAGGTTATTGATTAAACAATAGTAGTAAACCAGTGCAGAGGCAGCACAGTAGCTTAAACTACTGTAGGTTTTATCTTGAGCCGCCTGTTTTTGCACTTGATGGAATTGAATCACCCAGGAACATGAGTGAACACGAGATTACTGATATATCTTCACTAGACTAGAGCAGCAAACATTTTCTTTTTAAATTCTCCCAAGCCTTCAAACTTTTATCAGTAGCCTAGTCCTTGGAAAAAATATCAGATTGGTTTTGCTCATCACTGTGTAGTTTACAAAATTATCATTTGCAAAACTTAACATCCATTACAATTATGATTATACATAATCATGGTGGCCTGATATTTCACAATGAATTTCTTTAGTTCAGTAATATAGGAGAGCAAAGTAAAAGCAAGTGCCCAATAAATAAAGTGCTTGGTGTTTTTAGTATTTTAGTGCTTCCTTTAAAAAATATACAGTAGTGATATGGTGTACGGTGAGCTGACTACAACATCCTGATATCTGGTCCCAAAGCAAGTCATTATAATATATCCTATTAACAGGGATTTTTCCTGTAGAGGAGCAATGCAGTGCTGCTAACATCATGATGTGACTTATAGCCCAAAAATGGTGTCCCATCCTCTGAATTTTTGCTCTGCATTTTGCACATCCACATGCACACACAGCAGTGAGAACAAGAGGTGACAGAGAACAAGAGTTGTAACAGCGCTGTTGTTTTTGCATTGCAGTGATTATGATAAAACATGTCTGCGAGGGTCAGTTATGCAGAATATTTATAAAGATTGATGAGCACCAGCGTTCACCCACCCTCTGTTCCAGGCAGAGGCGTCTGTTGTGTAATAGGGAAGAAGATGAGAAGTAAAAATCGCCCACAAACAGAAGCTAGAACAAAATATTTCATCCAAGTCTTTGTCCTTAGCATTCTACTCTTATAATGCAATGCTGAGTAATGGGCAAGATTAAGATTTGTTGGGTTAAATTTACAACACTATCCGGGACTGTGCATGCTTACTGAAAATTACTGATCTGTTTAAGGTAATTTGCTAAAATGCATGTCTATAATCTATACTAATAGTAGCAGTGTTTGTATGTTGCTGTTTTAACTTAAATGTACCACTGGAGATGATGCTTATCAGGTCATAAAACCAATAATATCTGAGGCCATGAAGCAATCCTTTGATTTACAATAACACTGTGGTTGTATTAAAAAAAATATATTGTTTAATTTCACTTGTATATTTATTTAATTTAATTATTCATATATGTGACTGGAATAAACTACACAAACTTGACTTCATTAAGTGGAGAGCAGGCACATAAATTGCTGCAGCGAGCACTATAGCAGACATCAGTGGAAATTTCTCTAGTTTTTGGTTGGTTTTCTATTTCTAGTTAACTACACTCATGATGAAGCAGCAATTAAAGTGAATAAAGAGAATCTTGTGTAGTACAATATTTTATCAACTTACCTGGTTAAAAACCAAAAAACTTCTCAATGTGTGTGTGTGTCGATTTTGTATGAATTTGTAAGTTGTGATTTGTACGAAAACATGATTTTTAAGAAAATTAAGCTTCCACTGCTGAGCTAACCATCATCATGAGTCAATTTTACAAATGAGATGATATGAATTAGCCACAAATTCACAAAAACATTAAATAGTTATGAATGTGAGAATGTGCTGTTTGTCAAAATTTTAGGATTAACGTTTGCATTATTATAGGAACATCTCTGAACTGTTGAGCAAATTAGCTTAAGTCAGTATGTTTATTACATGTTATTATTATTATAACTTACCTGAATATTTTATTTTTTTTAAAGTTGTGAATGTAACTATCGCATCTTGAGTTTTTTATTAATTTTTTTTAACCGCCAGTACACATGCAAGTACATAATATCATGCATTCATTACAAGTTCCTATGAGAGATTTTCTTTAGCCCACCACCTCCCCAGCACCACCTGCCTAGATCTGCGTGGGGAATCTACCTCTCTCTCTTCTTGCAGCAGCATGTCTGTATTTATGTTTTTTTGCAAAAGCAAGTCATATTTGCACAGCTGCAGCAGCAGCATAGCAGATCTAGTCCACCAGTACCAAACATAGTACATCTCCATTTACATTAATAAAATGTTTTATAAACTATTTCCAAGAGTTGTCATGATGGAAATAGGATTATACGAATTAGCCACCAATTTGCCAAAACATAAAACAGTTATGAGAGTGAAAGTCGTGACATTTTGCCAAGTATGGTAACCCAATTGGTGCTCTGCATTTAACCCATCCAAGCGCACACACACAACAGTGAGCAGTGAACACACACCCGGAGCAGTGGGCAGTTATAGATCCAGCATCCAGGGAGCAACTGAGGGTTCAGTGCCTTGCTCAAGAGCGCTGTTCATTCACCCACAACTCCTGCCAGCACCGAGACTCAAACCTGCGACCTTCAGGTTACAAATCCAACTCTCTAACCATTAGGCCACAGCTGCCCCAAAACTACCATGAACTACCATGAGAGTGTGTTGTTTCAGCCTTTGGATTTCCACAGTCAATACTGCAAAATTAAAATATTCATTATTGATCAATATTGGAAACAATCATTCTAAAACCTCGAGGTAGTCACTGATCCTTGGATTTTGATAAATATCAAACTTCACCAACTGAATCTATATTTAATTTAGGCAGAAATTCTGCCTCTATATTTGACACTCACCTTATTTTGATGTAGGCCACAGCTGTTGTGTATCTTGTGCATTGACCCTAGGCACTGATGTGATGCCACTAGTTGCTGCAGTAGCACTGATTGGATTTTTTCCCCTGCTTTACAGAACAAGTGCCCTGCTAATGCTGCCAACACACTGGTGCCAACCATCTGTCCTCTGAGAAACATAGAGGAGGAAGCTACAGCGATATAAGAGCGGTGGGCAAATGAACACTAATGAAACACAATACTCGATCCATTCATCATGACATTCGGATGATATTATATCAACACTTCGCATATGATCCTGTGACATCACATCACATCACTATCTGCCTTTTGATCCGAAGCTGAAGGTCAGTGGGAACATTTAACCAGGTTTTGTGGTTCCAACCTTACCTTAGTGGTTTTCAAAACACTGACCACAACAAAGGCATCATTAAACTCTGGCTTTAACAGGCTTTAATTAATAGGGTCATTCCATGTATCAGGTCAGTCAGCTGAACCGTTTGCAGTCACCACAGATGAGCTCATCCTGCGCTGCTCTGAAGAACACAGATTCTCATGACACACTATTGCTGGCACATAGAAAATTCAACTGCAATAGCTGCAATAAACAGTTTATGATACAGTAGATGTTATCACATGTTCTTCCCTTGGTTAATAATGTCTAAATAATGCACACAAGCTTGGCCATATCTAATTCCTGCAGTGAACTCAATATTTTACAGCTGTTATAATAACACATACAAAACTGGAATTTTATATTATGACAGGGTGCTTAGCTAGTATATATTAACCTAAAAGTAATGACAGAAAGTAATTTAGACTCATCTCTCATTTTATAAAAGCCAATAAAAATCATTAAGGTGATATTTTTATTACAGCTGTTTTACTAAACCTTCACCATTTTAGACTTGAGATATGGTTCTAGGTGCATGACCTTCTGGTCATGTTTACTGGCTTTAAATAGCTGTGACAGGAGCTAAAAGATTTAACAGATCGTGTTTTTCACAGATAATGTTAACAAGTCTTATGTTAGCATGCATAATATTAAAATACTCTTTAAAATATTGAATACAAATAAAGTTAGGAAATATTGCGGTTATTCAACAAGGATGCATGAAATTGATCAAAAACAACAAAAGATTTCCATTTCAGATAAATGCTATTCTTTTGATTCCTCAAAGAATCCTGGGGGAAATTTAGTAGAGTTTCCACAAAAATGCTAAGCAGCAAAACTGTTTTCAGCACCGATAATAATAAGAAATGTTAAAATACTATAATTCTGAAGGATCACGTGAGACTAGAATAACGGCGGCTGAAAATTTAGCTTTGGCCATCACAGGAATAAATTATTATTTTTTAAATATATTAAAACAGAAAATTGTTATTTAAAACTGTAATAACTTTTTTTAAATATTAATGTTTTTTACTGTATTTTTTATCAAATAAATGCAGCCTTGGTGAGCATAAAAGACTTCTTTCAAAAATATTAAAAAAACAGTAATCGATAGATAGATATTATTATTATTTTTTTAGGAGATTTTGTTTTATTATATTGCATTCACAAGACTTTCCCAGTGGAAAGCACCCCTGACATGGGAACCTTGCTGCCATGGCAACATGCCACGAAATTAAATATTTACTGCAGTGGTTCTGGCCAGCCAGTGTATAACATAGATTCCTTCAGCTGCTGTTTTAACAGACCAGGTGCACAATGACATTAACCCATTTGTTATGCTTACTGATTAATTAACAATGACAGGGCTACGAAAAGTCATCCAGTTTGCTCAAGTGATATTGCTGCTTGACTTTTTAATAGTCAAAAACATTCCTTAGTAAGTCACACAAGGTTAAAAATTGTCCAGACTTTGGCACATTATTAAGCCAATGAGAAAACGTCAGTCTTTAGCAATGTGGGTCATGTCCGGCACATTAACAACAGCAGTTTCTCATGTAACCAGGAACTCTTGGTGTGTTTGTCATATCCCACTTAAGCCAGCAAATGTGTAACTTGTACTCAAGTTAAAAGTTAAGCAGCTAAATGTGATTGCACCACATGCTAGAGTACATCCGGCTAGTGTGATTACAGCTTCATCTCAGAAATGTCTTCTGCCAAGATAATTCTATTAGCAAAAAAATGCTGATTTCCATTCACATTACACAAGGTTGATGAGTTCATCTTTCTTTATTCAGTGAACCTGGTCAATATTTGTGGGTCCAGATTATGAATTACTGACTCCAATAAATTATAACTCTAGATTGGTGGTTTATTGTTATTTGTGTAAAGCAGTGGTATTTTAGGATTATACACTATTACAATTTTTTTAAAATATTTTGCTTAGATTTTTCAGTTGTTTTTTTTTTCTTCAGTTAGTTACAATTTTAGTCATTTTGTTATGCACTTTGTTATTTTGTAATATTTCAATAATTATATTTGTTTTAGAACTTTTTGAATGTTTATATTGTATATGTATATGTATGTATATGAATGTATATTTTATTTCAACTATTTAACATTAGTTCTCATTTTAGTCTGTATTTTAAGTTTTCTAACCTTAAACCTTAAACATTTTAAAAACATGTTCAATACTTTAAATGAAATAAACTTAAACTGAAAAAAGAAATGTATTATTTTCCAGCAACAATTCTTGTACTGAACTAGTACTGAAATAACTCAAATGAAATTAAATAAAATCTCTCTCTCTCTCTCTCTCTCTCTATATATATATCTATCTATATATAATACAACATTCTAAAACTTAAAAAGGAAAAATGAAATATAAAAATGAAAACTAATTCAAAATATGAATAAAAACTAATGGTATCTTGATACTAAAATAAAACTGGTTTTAGTTAACTGTAATAACATTGGTGAAAATTCCTTTGGTGTAACGTTTCATACCTGCAAAGTCATCTCTTGTTTTGCAGATAAAGGCTACTTTTTTAATTTACTTTTTTGAGCTGATGTGTCAGTGTGTAAAGGTGATGTTTAACATGGGTAAAACGCTGTATTCATGCCATGATTTTGAGATGAAAACACGTGGCGTTCTACTAGGTCATTCACATGCTTGGACTCAGAACTATCACACTATCAATGCCTAAACATAGCAGATAATGAATGTGAGGTGGTCAGGTGCAACGATGGTACAAGCTGTAGCTCTCAAAAACATCCCAGTTCACAAGTTGTAACTACGAGATCTACAAGGACATGAATGCTAATGATCCCTGTATTATTCAAACCCCATTACTTTCACCTGAATGTCTAATGTACATCATACCACGACTTGGATCTCTCCTCCAGAATATTTTAGGCATCAGCAAACAAACATGATTTGGATTGCATTGATATGACACATGGCATTTCCACACCAGAGAAATATCTAAGCAGGAAGGAAACGGCAGTGTGAAATCTGTCGCTGCGCACGTGGGTGAGCGTGTAGGAAAGATCCAACTCTTTCCCACTCACAGGAATTGCATTTGAATAATTTAGCGTGCTTTCAGTGAGTGGGCTTTACATTAAAGTTATATGTATGCCATCATATATTTGTGCCAAATAGGCAAGAGTTCACATACACACCTCGAAGACAAACAACCACATGACTACACAGCGAATAAGTCAATAAATGCACTCCGCTATGACCAATATTTAACCAAAACATATCTGTGCAGTCTGATAGTAACTCAAATAGCTGTTCTGACAGTGCTGTGCAGTATCCTTCAATTAGATCTGGTTTCCCTTTAGCTGGTGACCTAAATGAAATGTAAAAACAAATCTGAAGTGACAGAGTACCACACACATTGTTGCTAAGGCAACAATGAAATTACAAATACATGCAAATAAACATTTCCTTAACCATAGTTACATGTGAACTGATAAAATGTAAAAACCCTCCTATGGATTCTCCTTTCCAACTGTACGAAGTAAATCAAATAATTTGCAGAGTAACCTCAGACCGACCTTATGAGGGTCTTATTGATAGGGAAGACCTATAGCTGTGCTCCACTGCGTGATGTCTATTCACACCTGCAGGTTTTGTGTTTCATTGTCATTGCACATCTTGTCAGACCAGTTCAGCTTTGGGTTAATGCTGAATGCAGATAAACAGATACATTTCCTGCAAAAAGAGTATCACTGGCGTTCAGAATGGGAATCTTGATATTGAGTCACACATTTATCTATTCAATCTCAAGTCCATAGCAACAAAAGAAACACAAACAGTCCTGAAAATGCACTGCATGTTTATTGCCTGGAGTAAAATACAAAAATACTGGTAATATGCATCATACAGTATATATATATTTATCGGTTTACAGATACATTATAAGAGTTTCATCCAAAATATGGTAATAAAATATATCTATTTTTTAAACCTTTTTTTTTGTTAATACATTGTCTTACAACCCTTCCTAAATGCTTTCATTTCATTTTAAGCTGTCTTTGAAAATAATTCCCAGAATTTTCTTCCCAAATCAAAGCTCTCCGATGAGAAACTCTCCCATGCACACAGTGCTGTAAACTGGCTTTATCAGAATACATTTAATTATCTTATATGGCAATCTTATAACACAGCTGAACCACATAACTGAGTTTTGTACATTTACAGTATCATTGATGAAACCAGTACAGATAATTAAAGGGTTTGCACTGACATAAAAAGTGATTAGAGAAAGAGTTCACTCAAAGATATGTATTTGCTGAAAATGTACTTACTTTCAGGCCAGACAAGATACAGATAGGTTTCTACATCAGAACAGAATTAGAGAAATAACGTACTTGATGGACTGAAGTTGTGTGCATTACATTATTGTGATGTTTTTATCAGCTGTTTGGACTCTCATTCTGACGGCACCCATTCACTGCAGAGGATCAACTGGTGAGCAAGTGACGCAATGCAAAATTTCTCCAAATCTGTTCCAATAAAGAAGCAAACACCTCTACATCTTGGATGGCCTGAAGGGCAGTACATTTTCAGCAAACATTCATTTCTGGGTGAATTTTTCCTTCACATACAAACAATAAAGCAGTGTAATAACCTGATATGCCAAGCTTCAACGTTACGGTTTCTTAAAAAAATATGCAGCATACTTTGTGTGAAGTCTCTTTCTGACCATGCACTATTATTAATGCATGCCATTTAACATGAGATAATTCATCATGTGTCATAGGAGATAATATACAGAGAGGTCCAAATAAAATTTTAAAAAGGAGATTTTGCTACAGGATAAAAGTACTTAAGTCCAGTGTGCGTATGTGAAATACTACTCAAATCTGTAAAGCCTTGCAATATGCCTCTAAATAAAATGAGTAGCACTGCAAACAAAAAGCTCAAGGATGCGTTCCAAGAGTGTTTTGACTTTTTGCCAGCTCTGAAAGACAGACTGTTTTTGAGTGAAGCCATTGTTCTGGACAAAAATAAATCAAGTCATTTCTTTCATCGAACCATGAACTTAAAGAAGCAGACCTGAAAGAATAACTGAACTCAACCCCTGATGGTCTTAGGCCCTTAGAAATTCCAACTGATACATTGCTTGCAAAAAAGAAAAAGAAAAGAGGAGAAATCAAAAACAGACCAAGAAGGTCACAGAGTTCCAACATTCAGTTAAAAAAAGGACAATCCCCCCAAACAGGGATATATTTCCTCTATAATCTATGCCTGCAAAACACTTACAATACCCTATAACAACAATCAGAGGCAAACCAATGCCAAAACTGAGTCTTAAAGCTCATGTGATTCTGCAATCAATACTTCCAAAAAACATTGAACGAAAACTCTCTTTTCTATGAGCGCATGTGCACAGCACCATTGCTATGAAGTAATACAGGAATGTTTGTGCTGATTTTGACCTTTTCCACTTCTGTGAATTTTAAACTGAACTTAATTTCGAAACTTTCAGATGACAGTCTTATCTTTGACATCAGAATCGATACCTATCATCAAACGGAGTTTAGTTTTTGAGTGACCTGAGAAAAACAGCAAAAAAAAGATTTTAAACAAGTGGTATGAATCCAAACATGCACAAATGCATTTAAACATAAGATAAACTACAGTATTAAAATTATTTATAGGAATAGCACAGCCAAAAATTAAAACGCGGTCATCATTTACTCGCCCTCATGTCTTCAAATAAGATATTTGTATTGTTTTAAATCATATTATGAATGCCAGTGAGTCAAAAACAATACAGGACCCCACTGACTTTCATTGTATGAACAAAATAATAGTTTTTTTTCACAGAATAAAGTGAATCAATCATGTATGGAACAACATGAGGGTGAGTAAATGATGCCAGAACATCCCTTTAGTATGTAGCAACAACAGAACGAACATAAAAACATGAGCGACTTGCTACGGATCCTGAGTAGATGTCTTTATGTCTAGATGGGAGTTTTGATCTTTGTTAAAGTGCCATTGGTTTATCCAAACGCCTGTAGAGAAAATGAACCCATGTCTATGCCACCCACACTTTCACTCTCTCTCACACACACGCACATACACATTCATACACACATGCTTTCTGATGTGCAACACAAGCGCAGATGGTCATATTTTTTTAAAAAGCTGCTGTTGATGCTTAAGTGGGCGGAGGTCCGTCGTAGCGGAGCATGATGCTGAAGGAGCGGGCGAAGTTGTTGGATACTGAACAGCCGGTGCCCTCATCCATCAAGGGCAGCATGAAGGCCAGCAGCAGCAGGGCCAACAACAGGAGCTGGAGAGGAAGAGCCACGCGACAGACACGATACAGGAAGCTGAGACCACTGTTCCCCTGCAACACACACAACAACAAAAACCTTGAGTTTCTACAAGATCGTTCACTCTGGAGGTCACCGAATAGTTGTGCTGTTGCACGCTAACACTGTAGGGGTTTCTACTCATCTACAAGTGTCCAACAGTTTAAATCACGCTAGTTTCACTGCAGTCACTGCTCAACTTTGCTGCAGCAAATCACTAAATCCAACTGAAACTAAATTACTTTGGTCATTGCTCATCACTGTCAGTATGCATTAGCCTTAATGCAACATCCTAAAATATAATAACATCAGGCTTGTTTTGGATCTGAAACAAGTGATTGATTAAAAGCTTATTAATAAAATCAATCATTTTAAACTGAAACAAAATCAACACGCAAATATATACAGTATAATATTAACTTATCTCTACAGTATGTTGACAATCTTTCAAGAAAAAACTCAAAGGTGTTCAACTGACCAAAAATGTCTGGGAATCCTTGATTCAACAGCAAAAAAATCAAATCAAAACAAACAAACAAAAAAACATAAACATTATTTTTATTACACAGAATTTTTCTACAGATGCATTTCCGTTATGAATAAAATCACTAAAATAGACTTTTTTCCTTTCTTGGATCAAAACCTTGAATGATCTTGTTGCAGTGCATTCTGGGTTTATCTTATTCTAAAGGATTTTTGAAATGTTGTTTTAAAACGTTTATGTGCCTAATGTTGTCAAAGTCTCTTCAGGAAAAGTCACTTGACTTGGACATATTTGGAGTGCATCCAAGCAGCTATTTTTGGGCATGCAAGGTCAACTCCTATCTACTTGAGTGGGGAAATCTCAAAAACTGCTGGCCAAACTCATACATATTTAAATAACATATTTAAAATCAGCAATAAAATCTGACAGGAACTATCCATTAATATTGTTTCTTGTCCTCAAATTATGGAAGCATATGGGTAGCAATATTCAATTTGGAATGTAATATGCAAAATGACAATGCAATATGTAAAATAGCAATGCATTTCTGTATTTATATTTACATTTTCCAATACATTTGTGCAACGTTTGGTGCAAAATGAAAATGAAAATTAAATTACATAATTGTAATTTGCCATTTCATACACAAGTTTTAATATGTAAAATGAATACTAATTTTAACGCTTTATAAGTTGCAAATTTAAAATGAAAAAGTATTACAGAAATGATTAGATATGTATAACATGTTCAAGCAAAAACTGTGGCAAAATTATCATTTAAATGCTATTTTTCTTAAATGCATTAACACTCACAGTCAAGACACTTACGATTGCATTCAATGTCCCAAAATGAATGTAGCAAAATTCAATGTGCACATCACGAGCTGAGCCGATCACGTGTCCACCCCCTCGCACCATGTCAATCACTGCGTGAACAAGACGGGGCTTGCAGAAGGTCAGAGACTCAAATCACAAGAAGAGGATTCAAGTGAGAGAACATGGACAAGACAGTTGGTCTGTGTACGTTTTGATAATTTCGGTTTATGGCTTCAATATTTCATTTGTACTTATGGGCGGCGCTGAAGCGCTGCTTTCATCTGATTGGTCGAATCGCTCCACCTTCATCTCGGTCTTTTCATTCTTTCAGGCAGAATAAGAGTCAGTGCGAGTGAAGCACTGTAATGTCTGAAACCACTGCTCACTGTTCAATATTATGCTTCACTGTAGCATAATATTTTAATCAGATGTAGCTGGGCACATAATTCGTGCATAATTCTTGTCGGCTCGTAATGCATTTTCAATGTGCACATTGATTTTTGCTACATTCATTGTGGGACATTGAATGAAAATGCAATCGTAAGTGTCTTGACTGAGAGTGTTAATGCATTTAAGAAAAATAGCATTTAAATCATAATTTTGCCACAGTTTTTTTCTTGAACATGTTAGACATATCTAATCATTTCTGTAATACATTTTCATTTTAATTTTGCAACTTATAAAGCGTTAAAATTAGTTTTCATTTTACATATTAAAACTGGTGTATGAAACGGCAAATGAAAATGATGTAATTTAATTTTCATTTTCATTTTGCACCAAACGTTGCACAAATGTATTGGAAAATGTAAATGTAAATACAGAAATGCATTGCCATTTTACATATTACATCCCAAATTGAATATTGCTACCCATACGCTTCCATATCAAATAGCACTAAAATGCGTAAATTTCTGACCGTCCCAGCCAGTGTGCATGTGCAGTCCTAAGCACTCATCTCAGGACACGACCGGACCTGCAGTAATGCAATGACTTTTCCAATGGTTGAATGGCTCTTTTATTTAGAAGACCGGATTTATTCCACAATATTAAGCTTCGCTATTTATCCCACTCATGGTTATACGGGTGAACCGTCTTAGTATTTCTAAAGTCTTTGTTGCCAAGGTAGATGACTCACTAATTTTATTACAAAAACAATATGTACACACAATAAGCTCAAATTCTGAGTATAGAGAGGGATTTTAAGAGTAATTTTAAATGTTTATATTTTCTAAGCTTAAACTTTTCTTCTAGTGGATGATAAAAGGGCAGAAAAATTCCATACAAATCTCATATAATTCCTCCAAATCATGACATTGCAAAAAAGAAAACTCTTTGACAAGAATATAGATCCTGGCTTGTGACTTAATGTAGCAACACAAGACCCATCTCATTTATTAGCATTGTTCTACTAATAATAAAAAAAACAAAAAAAAACATCACTATGATCGAGTCATTTTTCCATGACTCAATGGATACCAAAAAAAATATGAATGAATACATAAAAAATAAGGATGTTTTTTCCAAGCTCCTGTAGTACTGTGGGAGTTTATGTCCACCCACAGCTGCTCAACAACCGCCATTGCTCTGAGCTCGAACTTTATACAACCTTTTCTATTTAACTGTATCAAAGCTTAGGAACATGGGAACTCTTTCTCTCTGGGTGTTTGAGAGACAGAACAGAAGTACGAGAAAGTGAGGAGGAGGAAATGTGGGTGGATGAAAAGCAGAATATCTCTCCACACTCTTCTTTTGTCAGCCTCTTTACAGGACAATATAATTATACTGAAAAGTAATTACAGCAGTGCTCAGGCCTGGAGTAATGTAGGCTATAGAACGACAGACTGTTCTTACCGATACACATCAACAATCGTTCTTGCTTGATAATCATACAATAGGACAATATACAGTGGAGAAAATCATTTTTTTTATCCTCCCATCTCATAGCCTATTTATTCCCTTTAGGGTTTCCATAGTACACTTAATTTCCTTTCCGAACATTTTTTCTTATCTTTTTTTTTTTTTTCTAATCGCTGTTGTTGTAATGTCTGGGTACCCAGAATGCGCATCCATCAGCAGAAATATATATTAACTGAAGCCAGTTTGCTTTACGTGTTATTTATAGCAAACCAAATTACAGATGCTTTGTCAGATTTAAGTTGAACCGCGGTCCCAGCGCATGCCGAACCGTGTGTGGTGACACCCCTAATATATATGCACATTTTAAAAACTCCTAATTAATTTTGGATGTCCAATTCAAAATAATTTCAAATATAGTTTTTTTTTCCCCGCATATTTTGCAGAACTAGCTCAACCAAAGCATTTGTGAATAGCCTTGTTAACTGGAGGGCAATGCTGCATGTGTAAATCAACATTTCTATCTCCATCCACTAATATCTGCTTATGTAGATAATGCAGGCAAACTCGGAGCAGCTTTTATATGCAGTCAGCAGTGCACCTGCATCTCTTCTCAAGCAGACATGACTGTTCATGAACAGATGGCCAGAGAGTGAAGGAGTGAAAGAGGTGATAAAATTGGTGTGAATGCTGAGAAAATTGAGAAATTACTGAGAAAGATTAACACGCTCCGCAGAAAAATGCACTGTAGCAACCTCTTGATGTTTTTAAGTGGCCCACAGAGCCAAAAAAAATAGCATTTGTTTTTGGGGCTAAGACAGTACTCTGATTCAGGATTTCTAAGTGCTATTTATGAGCCTCTATTTCAAAGCCCTCCTACTATCCAGCTGAACAGCATCTTACTTACTTCACTTGAGAGTGCTTACAAACTCTTAAAGTCAACATGAAACAGCATTCAAAAACCATTTTGCGTCCATAATTTGAATTATTTAAGAGTGAAACAATATTTAACAAGAAATATGTAGTACGCAGTCGATTCAAACTGCTAAATGAGCAGCTCCTTTGAAAATTATTAATGACATGCCACTGTTACATCTCAGAAACAAAGTTTACCAGCCTCAGTTGGTGTCAGTAAATAAACTCTGCTTTCAATTGTGTACTAGACACGAAAAGGGAATACTTTCTATTCAAAAAGGCTTCAAACATTCTCCCCTGTCAGATCAGAGAGATTGTGAACCCCACTTTAAACAATTTCCCACTCACAAGATCAAGGTCTACTTTCAAAGAATAAAAACTACCTTTTCAGCTCGGACATACTCCTGTCCTTGCCCACCGAGACCCTGAAACAAACAGAAACATTAGGTTTAGTTAGTTGCATCCGGCTATAATCTGCTACCCCCTTCTGGTGGACATATGATACTACATCAAAATCTGCATTGGAAATGATAGTAGATGATAATATGCAGAGGTGCACATCATTTGTTCAGCCTAGTTCTCATTAGAGAACCTGGAGATTTGGTTTGGCCCTCACACTGCATTAACTATAAAAAATGAACTAATAATAGTTATAATGTTAATGCACTTTATTTCATTTAAAAATTAAAAAATAATAGTAAATAACTAAATAACAGTGTGTGATAATACTTTTAAAAATAAAAGGCAGTCAATGCGAATACATTTATTTTATAGTAAACTTAAAAATAAAATGCTAATATTTACTACTACTTTCTTTGTTTGCCTCACTTTATCTATTCCCCAATTTTAAGTCACTTTGGATAAAAGCGTCAAAAAATAAATAAATAAATGCGTTTTCATCATATTCAAACTTAAAATTAGCAGGCTTTTATTTTGGCAGGTTATCGGCAAATAAATATACGCGCTTCCGTATTTGCTGATTAAAGAGCGTCAGTGGATGCATGTCACAGTTTTGCATTGTGCTTTGAAAATGGCATTGCATAGCCTAGATGTATGCTTTCATGTTGAAAATTATATAGAAAAACTTATATAGTACAGCTTGTGATCTAAAATGGTAATTGTGTATTATGTCAGCTGTCAACCATATCGGTACGCAAATGCACTGTCAGAACATATTTATGCAACGCATTTTTTATTTTGGTCATGCATGCGGACCTGCGGACCACTTATGTGAACCCCTGGATATATGGCTCTTTCCTGGTATTCATAATATAATAATTTTGTTCCCCATTTTAAAAAAAATGAAGGGAGTCAAAATTATGGCTTAATAAAGTAATAAAACAAAAACAGTTGTGAGAGATATTCTCTTTGTACCTTGTGTTTCAGCAGACCTCTGAGGTCACCAGCCTCTTTAAGTTTGGACTTGTATAACATCCAGCGGTAACGCAGCTCTTCTAGCTCCACGTCCTCCTCCTCTGATGTGTTCTGCTGACCGGCCATCAACTTCCGAAACTGACTCTGACCCCAGGCTACACCGGCATTTAAACCCTATAAAATAATAATAATTATATATATATATATATATTTTTTTTTTTTCAGATAAATTTACAATGAGGGGTTTGTGTATGTGTAGCAGTCAAAGATTTGTGCATCATGATCCAGTTATTTTAAACCCAAACCTAAAAAAAACATTCCAGACCAATCCAATGTCCACAATATTACAAAACAAGTTTTTGCAGTTTTTGTGATGCAAATACAGAACCATTCAAAAGGATGGGGTTTGGAATTAAGATTTTTTTATGTTTTGAAGAAGACTCTAATGCCTCACCTGACCTGATTTAATTTTATAAAAAAAGAAGTTTTAAATAGGAAAAATATAGAAACTCTTTGGTCATTTTTGAACGAGATGCTAAAGGTCTAATCAGATTCAATGATCGATTGGTTGATCTTGTGGCACACTTGTAACGCTGTTGCAAGCATAGACAGTAAAAGAAATGGACACAGCGACCCCATTGGAACTCAATTGAGACAGGTGAAGCCCATTTTTAGCGATTTTTAGCACTTCCGTTTCTGACGCACAGATGCTAAGCTAAAAGTGCTACCGTCAGACCCAGAGATACGCTGAATGGATTCGAAAATGGTAAAAACACAAACCTGTTTAACTCTAGAGGAGTCGGAAAAGGAGCCTATTTTCAAAAAAGTGGAGTGTTCCTTTAAGAAACATTTCTTATCTTTATTAACCCTGAAAACATATGTGCTGCTTTATATTTTCACTTTCCAGTTGATTGATAAGCAAATCTCAGTTTTTAATGACATAGCTGAGTAATTTAACAATTTCTTTACAGAAAAATGGCAGATAACATTTTAATTTTAATCCACATAGAATTAATATTCAATATATTTTAATGAGCACATTATACTAACAATCTCTAAGTTAGTCTATAAGTAAAAGTGTCTGGAATTAGCAACAGTTATTAATGGAGAAGGAAGCAGTTCCTGCTAACATAAGTCAGGTTGAGCATTGAAGCATCTGGGCACTTTGTCAGCTGAGGGGGAGATTTAATTAACTGACAGAGCACAAT
This sequence comes from Carassius auratus, assembly GCF_003368295.1. NCBI lineage: Eukaryota > Metazoa > Chordata > Actinopteri > Cypriniformes > Cyprinidae > Carassius > Carassius auratus. The sequence continues at coordinate 12,150,014 of NC_039284.1, forward strand.
ATGCAAATGATTGAAGTAGTTCAGGGTATATTCAACAGGAAGACCACCTATAAAGTGCCATTCAACAGCTTTTCCAAATCAGAGCTATGAATAAAAAGTAAATCGTGACACAGTGGTTGTCAGTCCAACTATTATCAGATATGAAAGCTTCCAGGTAGTTGTGAAGTTTGAAGCCTGGGGTAAAACCTGAGCAGAAGCCTTTTCAAAGCATCACAGATCTGCAACCCACAATGGGACTGATGTAAATGTACCCACGGCACACAACACATCAGACTTCCACAGACATGTAGCTTTACATATTGAAATTATCCAGCGTGTTCTTTGCGGCCTAAGTAAAACATCACACTGCGCTTTGTTGAATAAGATATCAAAGCTATCAAAGATTGTTTTTTACTCTCCAACACTTTTTGATATTTTGGACTCCTCATGAAACTTTAATCAAAAACAGATAAAAAAGAAAACAAAAAAAACTAACAAACCTCACCAACCTTGAGTGTATTCTGTCTTATCCTCAGTTCTTTTTCGCTCAGGGATCTTTGGTTGTTCAGAATTCCTGTGAGTTTGTCATTTTCCATGTGAAGCCACGCTTCAAACTCCTTCCTCTGGGCCTCCATATCAGCCTGATGTTGGGGCCCCTGAGAGCCCATCTGCAGCAGAAATGAACAGAGACATGATTATAGCCTCAGGTTACTGCTTGCCATAATTGTGGCTGTAGGGCTGGATGACCTAGCTTTTTTTTTTTTTTTCAAGTCTTCTGATGAATATTGCACATCTATGTTTTAAAACTTTGCATTTATAACAGGCTACCTACTATTGATAATTTTTGCTATTTATATTTAAATCAAAGACCCTGATATATACTAAGTCAAGACAAGGAGAGACCTCTAAATATTATTGGAATATTTACTATCTAATTTTCATATTTTGATATAAGGTTCATTGCCTATATAATGCTGTCAAAATAGCAAGAATCATATTTTAATCATCCTAACCTGAGTGTCATCAGGCGGGGATCTGTGACTGCTGCATCCTTTTCTGTGCATCAGAGTCAGTTTTTTATATCAAGGTCTTCAATCCAGAACTATGTATGTGTTGTTCCCATTTCCCAGTCTGACCACCGCTCCTGAGCAAGACACCTTCGTCCATCCCAGTCCTCTTCCTGTTGATATTACGGGCACCTCCAGATACGACTGCATCCACTTGATCATCTATGGACTGGTCTTGGTTATTACATCCTCTTCTCCAGGCCTCTGAACCTCCTGGTGGTCGATCTGGTTTTGCTTCCATGTTTTCTTCCAGCTCTAGGTGACCTGTTGATTTTGTTCCGTGGTAGGATCTCTCATGCCGGCCTGTTCCTGCATCTCCTTTGGCAAATCCAACTTCAAAGTCTGAATCCATTCCCAGATGATGCCCTTCTGCCCGTCTCTCCAGCAACTCAGTTCTCTGGAATTGGTGATCTTGGTCACCTCTGGCACCATGTCCATTCAGAAGCCTAGTAAGTTATGGTTAAAGAAATAAACAGGTTGTCAAAT